>NC_072053.1:54721936-54768230 GCF_027791375.1 Indicator indicator | reverse complement strand
TGAGAGTCCCTGTTCCTTCCTTCGCTCCATCTGCGAGGAAACAAGCTGTTTGCTGTTTTTCCTGTGATTTGACTCTTTTGAATCATCTACATCTGAAATAGCCGGAATGGACTATGGTCTTTATTCACCTATTGTTGTAGATATTATTTTAGATTAGATAAATGATAGTAGCAGCCAATGGAATTGTTTAGAAGGGGTGGACTGTGATGGTTTGAAACTGTCTTTTTAATTTTTCCTTGCAAAGTTCAGAACAGAGAAAGTGAAAGAATGTAAATAAGTCACTATTGGGTGTAAGAAAGCAAAATAACGATTGTTCTAAACACTTCCATTGGATAGATAGAAATGTTTAAGAACTATTACCCAAAACAAAGTGGGCACTCTGCACATTCTGCGTTCGGCAGTGGGGGCAGTTGCTGGGCTGTCTGGCTGCTGTTTCTTCTTCTCTTCTGGCTGAAGATAACACACTGACCTTGGCAGCTAAGTTAACAACTTTCTGCTTAACAAACTCTGCTTCTCTGTCCAGGGGAGTCTGGGGGGGAAGCTCTTGGGAGAGAGAGAGGCCCCTTTGGGAGGGTCCCCTTGGGGGGAAGCAAAGGGAGATCGGTTGTGCTTTTTCTGTTGATTGTATATATTTGTGAATGTTGTGAATTTTGTATATTTGTACATATTCATTGCATTTCATTGTAGATTTTAGACTTTGCTTGTAAATACAGCTTTTCATTTGCTTCCAGACTGAGCTAGCCTGGTTATTGTCGGTGGGGGGGGGGAATTTCAGCTCACACTGACACACCCCCCAAACTTACAAAAAAACCCCACACAAAAACGAACAAAGGTTTAAGCTGGCACATGAATTACCAATATAAACAGCAACAACTACAAGGATTTAAACAAAAGCACCTTCTTCTCCCCAAGGTGACAGACAGTGCTGACTTTGGGAGATTAAGCCCCAGTGCTATCATGAACCCTGATATCATTCTCAGCACTCCACCAACAGCATTTAAAAAAAATTTCCCCACATTTATTTTTTTTCTCTATTCAAATACAACATTTAACATTTTTTACACTAGAATGACAAAACCATGTTAATGAGGAAATAACTCTGCAACACAGCCTTTTCAGAGACCTAACTGGTCTGAGAAAGTATCCATTTTAACTGACCTATGCCAATTTATATGACCTGAAATCTTTTCCACGGTTTCTACTTCTAGAAATTCACATAAGCACCTTTCTTCCCCTTAGTATTTCAGACTAGACAGCCACCACTGAGGGACAGACAGACAACAACTCAGGTGTGAGTATGGACTAAAATAATCAATCAGTGATGGCAGAGCTGTTCTCCTAGTCTTAAATCAGGAGTACTCTTGATTTCTTGATGCTGAGGCTGGAAAGTATTACTCTCCAAGTATGTCGAGTAGCTTGTCATGGCAGTTTTCAATATTTCAACAACAGTGCCAAGGTTTGAAATACACTTCACATATAGCCAAAAATAACCAAACAATTCCACACAATGCTTTGACTGATGGTTCTCAAATCAAGGAGACTGTCATTCTTTTTTCCCTCCACCTCAAGAACTAACATTCCTCTTTAGAGAGGAACAGGAGATTTATTTTTCCAGAAACACTTAATTATAACTTTTTTCCTATATGCTACTTTACATCAAAAGTTCTTACAGTAGAAAATACTAACCCCATTTGACAGATTATCTTACAACTAATGGAAGCAAGACATCATTTGTATTATTATGTGTAGAACTACCTTAAAAACTTCCTTACATGCACAGAGAAAGGGTTAGGGAATTAAGTATTACCAACACAAAAGAAAAATGCTCATTTACTCACCATTTCACAAGGTATGATCTACCAATGCAAAATAAAATCCATAAACCCAGACTTTCAATGCACTGACCTGACATTCTTCATCTATTCCATATATTTCAGAGAACAGATATGACACAATGACTGCTTCTAGTCATTGGCCTGCTGAGCTACACTTGGCCTGGTGAACTAAAACTGAAGAGTTCATTATCTACCAAGATCTTAAGTTGTCAAAGCCTGACAAAGTACCTCATCTAAGAAACACTCAACTGCAGAGTGTTTAAATCAAGGACAATTTATAACAAGTAAAATCCAGGTCTGGAAAAATTAAAAAGAATAAAAATACAAAAAACACAAAGTAAGTAGAAGTGACACAGTAAAACATAGGTGCCTTGAATTCTTTACCAGATTATACTGAGGCTTTGATGAGGTAGCTCTTCCATAGTACAGCATGAAGATTACAGACAGATGTGTAAGTGCTTTTAAGGTTAGGAACTTTGTTCTTTTAAAAAATCCCATATTTACTAAGCTGCATTTCTAATTATAAAATTATTGAAAATAATTTGTTATAGAAAATACAGTTCACCTTCTCGAAGTTGGACTGGTTGTGCTGAATTTTCACCACTTGTCAACACAACAAAGCCTTCAGCTGTTCGGACTGAGGCTTGCCATGTCGACAAGGCAACAGGTGGTTCTTGGCATGGGAAAAGGGCTCTGTTGTTTATTGGCGATCCCATTGTATAGACACATGGCCTGGATGGAAGGAAAACAGATTGAAGCTGAAGTTAAAATAAGACATACTGAATCAAGAGTTCTGTCAAAAGCAAAAATACTGTTGCACTGGACTTTTTTAAACTTGGCTGTGTAGGTTTCAAGCCTGCATGGCATGAACAATCAATGTATGATCTAAAAAATGGAAGACAGGTTGAAGAAAAGCAAGATTACCACAGCATTTTACTTATAAACTAGAAAAGAGTAAATCTAGTCTTTCTCCTCCCCTGCTTCTGCATGAACCTTCCAGGCTCACACAGTTGCTCTCAGCTGCTGAGCCCACAAGGACAAAGACTGCTTCTGAATATCTTCAGAAGATGCCACTGCAGGGCTCTACCAACATCCATGGCACCTCCATGTTGTCATCACAGTAGTGCTCTCATTATCATTAACCGCATCTCTCTACAGCCTGGATGTTCATCCAAATTCAGAGCAGCAGCCCTAGCCTTGAGTCTTCCTTAGTCCAAGCCTCAACAAATTTTGACTCTTTTTACATTTCTTCTTGTAGTAAGGTAATGCATGCCAATTCACCTGCCATCTGGAATTTCAACCATGGGCCACAAAATGAGCAAAAAGCACTTCTTCCCTGCCAGCCTTAGATTTCTTTTCCGTTTTCACAAAGCAGTCTTCCCTGAAGCATGGGAAGAAGTTGTAGTTTCTCTAACCCTCCATAAGGCAGCCTCTTCATCTACTGCCCCATCCATTTTCAGCTGCAGTATTTCATGCCAGTCAGTTTTACATTAGCAGTTTAGCCACATCTGAGAAGGCAACAAGGCCTTTCCCTAACTCATTCTAGCTTGATATTGCTGGTGCATAGATGTAATAATTCTTAGTTTACTTCTGTTGCATTTTGCCATTCTATCATAACTCCTAGCATTTTGAAATACCACCTCATAGCTTAAACAAACTAAGTTTTATAATATAAACTATATAAGACAAAGATTCAGTAGGTTTCTATAGAAAGAAAATCTTGAAGGAATCACTTCACAGCACAGTTTTTAAAAGCCTATGATATTTAAATCCAATACTCTGGAAGCACAACACATTATTTTATGAATGCCTAACACTAAAAATGTTCTGATCTGTATATTTCATAACTTTCATGTTAAAATAAACAAAATAGTTTAGAAAGTAAGTTACAAGCTATTTGGAATGGCTGAGATCTGAGCATCTTGTTCACTTCACCCCCAAATAAGTTCCTCCATTCAGATTATAACTTCCCAAATACCAACTCTAAAGTACACAGAGGGAAAGAACTTGGAAGATACTCCACAATGAGGATAGGCTGAGGACAGCCTAGAGAAGAGAAGATGCAAGGAGGACCTTATAGCTGCTTTCCAATACTGGATCTTACAGGAAGACTGGAGGTGGACTTTTCACAATGGTTACTAGCAATAGGACAAGGGGGAATAGTTTTAAACTGAGGGAGAATAGGTTCAGACTGGATCTTAGGAAGAAGTTCCTCAGTATGAGGGTAGTGGGACTCTGGAATAGGCTGCCCTGGAGAGGGCTGTGGATACAGAGAGTGGTGGTGAATGGTGCCACTTCCAGCTGGCAGCCAGTCACTAGTAGTGTCCTCCAGGAATCAGTGTTGGGCCCAATCCTGTTCAGTATCTTTATTGATGATCTGGACAAGGAGATTGAGACCATCATTGCTAAGTTTGTAGATGACACCAGGCTGGGGGCAGGTGTTGATCTGTTAGAGGGTGGGAGGGCTCTGCAGAGGGACCTTGACAAGCTGGACAGATGGGCAGAGTCCAGTGGAATGAGATTTAACAAGTCCAAGTGCCAGGTTCTACACATTGGCCACAACAACCCCATGCAGAGGTACAGGCTGGGGTCAGAGTGGCTGGAGAGTAGCCAGGCAGAAAGGGACCTGGAGGTACTGGTTGACAGTAGGCTGAACATGAGCCAGCAGTGTGCCCAGGTGGCCAAGAACGCCAATGGCATCCTGGCCTGCATCAAAAATAGCATGGCCAGCAGGAGCAGGGAGGTCATTCTGCCCCTGTACTCAGCACTGGTTAGACCATGCCTTGAGTATTGTGTCCAGTTCTGGGCTCCTCAGTTTAAGAAAGATGTTGAGGTGCTCGAATGTGTCCAGAGAAGGGCAATGAGGCTGGTGAGGATTCTGGAGCACAACCCCTAGGAGGAGAGGTTGAGGGAGCTTGGGTTGTTCACCCTGGAAAGGGGAAGGTTTAGGGAAGACCTTCTTGCTCTCTACAACTCCCTGAAGGAAGGCTGGAGACAGGTGGGGATTGGTCTCTTCTCCCACGCCACCAGTGGCAGAACAAGAGATCACAGTCTCAAGCTGCACCAAGGGAGGTTTAGGCTGGATGTGAGGAAGCAATTCTTTACAGAAAGAGAGATTGGCCATTGGAATGTGCTGCCCAGGGAGGTGGCTGAGTCACCATCCCTGGAAGTGTTTAAAATAACACTGGATGAAGCACTTAGTGCCATGGTTTAGTTGATTAGATGGTGTTGGGTGATAGGTTGGACCTGATGATCTTGAAGGTGTTTTCCAACCTGGCTGATTCTGTGATTCTGTGATACATCCTCCCTGGGGGTGTTTAAGGCCAGGTTGGATGAGGCTGCCAAGTCCTGTTGAAAGGCATTCCTGCCCACAGCAGGGAGGTTGGGGTAAACAGTCTCTAAGATCCGTGCTATCTGTGCTACTGGATCCAGAGCTGTCCATGGCACAATTAAGTTACTTTGGCTTAACTAATGCAGGCCAGCTGATCTTTCTGTAAAACAGAAAATGAAACTGCTGTTTAAATAGGTCTATTGTTAACGCAAACAAACAGAAAAATAAAATAATCTGGCTCCCTCTGTCATGTATCAGAATTAATAGAGTATGACACAGACACAGAAGCTCAACAGATAACTGTAGTGGCAAGGAAGTCAACTAGACATCTTTTACCCACTGAAACACAATGCATAGGTAAATAGAAAAGACCATTGATCTGTATACAATTTCTTACTAGTGTTAATTACTTTGCTTCTGAAATTAAGCTTCTGAAACTGAATCTGTAACTGACTGATATACTAATTAGGTTTTATCCCAGCAAAAAGAAACTGTGCACAACAAAAAAGAAGAGCTTGCTTTTTCATCTGCTAGGAGGCTCTGCTTCCTCCTTATAATGCTTTCTAAGAATTAACAGACATATTATTTAACCTAAAATGTATATGTACTGGGAAGGGATGGGGATGAAAGGATGGACCCTCATTCACAAAAACTTTATCAAAATACACAAGATTATAGAAAGAGATCCTAGTAGAGTTTACAGGAATGAGAGGAAAAGTGAGGTTAATAACTGATACATACATATTTTGTCAATGATTTACTATGCACTTGTGCAGGGTGTTTCACTAGATGCCATTGTAACAGCCCAGTCCTGAGAGCAATAAAGGAGATTTTCAAGTCCTGAAGAAATTTTAGAGGGAATTGCCACGGTGACTGAGAAAACAGCCATGCAGAAACACAGCAGCACTAAGAAGAATGTGGCAATGCTGTGTCAAACATGACACAAACCTAACACAGAAGAGACACTCACAAGACCATTAATGCTCTCTTGCTCTCAGAGCCCACATTTTACACGATGGCCATAAAGTGTTTTACAAATAACGCCAATACCATTTTTCAGGTGGGGAAAATGAAACACAGTGAACGTATTTGCTTAGTGCTACTGCTCAAGCTTGGCCTACAGACTTCGTTTCAAA
Source organism: Indicator indicator (assembly GCF_027791375.1). NCBI lineage: Eukaryota > Metazoa > Chordata > Aves > Piciformes > Indicatoridae > Indicator > Indicator indicator. Next base: position 54,761,928 of record NC_072053.1, on the reverse strand, counting down.
ACTCCCAGTCCATTAGCTTTCACATAAGACTAGGAAGGAAGCCTCTTATGAGAAATAATACATATGACATAACCAACCTTTTTCTTAAAGCACTTTAATCCTAAAATACACAAGCAGGCAGGTCACAAGTCTGCAATTAAGACCACAAGTATAAAGGGTGTTAGAATAGTGGAGAAAGACTAATCAAGCACATAATATTTTCTTCAAAACTTCTTCCATCTCTCTTCATTCACTTCTAATGGTCTTGCAAAGTTCAAATCATCTGCTTATATAACATGTTGTTTATACCAGCCATGATCTTTGCCACCAGTTTGGAAGGGATAAGGAAATTAAATACAGCAGAAGCAAGATGAACAGACACCAGATGGTATCTGTCCAAATACTCGTTACATTGGTAAAACAAGCACCCACAAAACCCAAAATATGTCATGGGTCACTCATTTGGCAAACTTTATGACTAGTAATTCCCAGTGATTAACAAGCCAGGCTAAAATCAAGCACTAGCTGTGGTCTTGTTTGGTTCTGCTCCAAGAGACTTGCGGCTGCCTGTTGTCCAGTAACCTCTCAGAGCCAAGGATTCTGAGGAAGATTTGATCCATGCAATTCTAACTCACCAGTATTCCATGTATTTTCATAACATAACAAAACCAGCTCAAACCAGCTCTTGGCAGGTCTCCCTCTCCCATGTATGAATAGCAATTACAATAACAAATTAAGCTACTACCTTAAAGCTAATAATAAATGTTCAGTTGATATTCTGTTCTCCAAACAGGAATTTGCAGGTCTTCTTAGAGATACCCAACCTCAAACACCTAAGTAACATCATAAGGCTCTGACATAACCTGCTTTGATTAGTGCCTGTTTGATACTTTCTCAAGGAAAATGCCCAGTTCAGCAACTCTATGCCTTTCCTGTATTTGAAAACTATTTCTTCAAGGGTTGTCTCCATGTAAGGTGGCAACCTCCAACATCTAAAATATTACAAATATTGTATATTTGTACATATTCATTGCATTTCATTGTCAACTGTAGTTTTTGCCTGTAAATACAGCTTTCATCTGCTTCCAACTGAGCTGGTCTGGCAAATTTAATGTTGGGGGAAATTTTCAACCCACCACACTTTAACAGATCAACACTCCCACCCAATTTAGTGGCATTTGCAAACTTACTGAGGGTGCACTTAATTCCCTCATCCAGATCACTGATAAAGATATTAAAGAGAATTGACCCCATAACTGAGCCCTGAGGATTACCACTAGTGACCAGCTGGATATAACTCCATTCACCACCACTCTTTGGGCCTGACCAACCAGCCTGTTTTTACCCAGGTAAGCATCCACACATACAAGCCATGAGAAGCATTTCACCAGGAGGATCCTGTGAAAGACAGTGTCAAAGGCTTTAAGACCGGGTAAACAACATCCACAGCCCTTCCCTCATTCACTAAGTGGGTCACCTTATTGTAGATCAGTTTTGTCAAGCAGGACTGGCTCTTCATGAATCCATGGTGGATAGGTCTGATCACCTGATTGCGCTGCACATAATGCATAATGGCACTCAAGATGATCTGCACCATGAACGTCGCTGGCACAGAGGTCAGACTGACAGGTCTGTAGTTTCCTTATGGCCCTTCTTATAGATGGGCATCACACTTTCCAATCTCCAATTAGCTGGGACCTTCCCACTTAGCCAGGACTTCTGGTAAATAATGAAGAGTGGCTTGGCAAGCACTTCTGCCAGGTTCCTCAGTACTCTTGGGTGTGTGCCACATGCCTTCATAGACTTGCATACTTCTAAGTACTGCTGCAGGTCACTAATCATCTCCTCTTGGGTTATGGAGGCTTTGTTCTGCTCCCCATACCTTTCTTATAGCTCAGGGGGCTGGGTATCCAGCAATCAATTGGTCTGATGAATAAAGACTAAGGCAAAGAAGGTATTGAGTAACTCAGCCCTTTTTTTCATCCTCGATCACTGTATTCCCACTCTATCCAACAAAGGACAGAGATTCCCCTTTGTTTTCTTTTCATTGCTAATGTATTTGTAGCAGCATTTCCTGTTTTCTGTAACAGCTGAAGCCAAATTAATTTCCAGGTGGGTTCTGGCCCTTCTAATTTTCTCCCTCCGTAGCCTCATGACAACGTCATACTCCTCCCAAGTGGCCTGCCCCTTCTTCCAACAACCATAAACTCTCCTTGTCTCCCTAAACTGCAACCAAACCTCTCTATGCAGCCAGGCTGATCTTCCCTGCCAACTCATGGCTCATGGGGAATGGCCTGTTCCTGCACCTTTAAGGCTGCCTTCTTGAACAGTGTCCAACCTTCCTGGACTTAATTGGCCCTTCAGGACTGCCTCCCAAGTGACTTTGTTGACCAGTCTCCAAAACAGGCTAAAGTCTGCCTGCTGGAAGCCCAAGATGACAGATGTACAATACACTGTGTAAACCAAGGAAAACAAAATATTAAAGAAAATAACTTGTCATGCACACCTTCTCTTCCTCTAAATGATCATTCCCGATTTCCTGAATACACTATTCCAAATACACAACAATTATTTTCTCCCTCTCAGAACAAGCAAACACAATCACTTAGGCCTGAGGCCTGCAAGTCCATTGGGATTTCTTGAGCAGAGAGTTTATCTGTTCTCCTGCAGGACAGCAACAGTATTCAAACCAAGGAGGAAATTAAAACAATGGAAAAGAATGCTAATCATCTTCACAGTTGTTCAGCATTACACAATTCTACATTCTTGCACCTGTGTTTAAATTTAATATGTGCAAATTGTTCAGCTAATAGTTACATACCTGCCACTCTGGTCTGTAGTCCACGTAACAGATCTTCCCTCTGGTTTGGTTTTGTACCATATTCTTATTGCATGAGGAAAGTCTGTTGGAGTCTGAATTCCAGATTTCCATATCTCCAAGCTCCAGGTGCCAGTAGTAAACAGAAGCTCTCCACAGCCTGGTGCCTGGCTGCAGCAAGTAAAATAATGTAGCTGCTCATTCCAGTGATCTGCAGGTAAAGTCACAAGTTCATGTACAATCTGATTCCTGAGATTTTCCAGCTCCTTTGAAGTATCAGTTAGCTTGGCAAACCTTGTGAATTTTTCAAGACCTGACACAGCAGCAACATCTACTTCCTCAACCTTTACCACAGATAAATCACAGCAGTCTAATATGAGCAGAAAATCCTTGTTCCCATGATTTTCTATGTTACAGCTGTCTCTTGAACTAGAAATCCCAGAAGTCTGTTCTGCGTTGCTATGGTTACCAGTTTTGTCAGAAGTATCTTCTCCACCTTTACCACAAACAGCAAACTCATTATATTTCATTTTGGAAGAACAGGCACTCATATTTGTCACAGGAACGTGGCAAGGTTCAGATGCCCTCATTTTGCAGGCTTCATCAAACTGCGACTTGCAGCCTTCGTTGCCAGTACTGCTGGTTTTCCTGTATTGGCTCCCAGTCTCAAAGAACAAAACTACGCTGCCTTCAATAACTTCACATTACCTACCAACCCAAGTCCCCAAAATTTAAACCCCATTCTCTTTATAAGTGTTTTTTTTTGTTGTGTGTTTTTTTTTTTGTGTTTTTTTTTTTTCAACGGTCACTGCACAATATTTTAAATATTTATCCACAACCCTAAATATTTCCACCTCCTTCCCCTCCCACCCATAACAACCCTTCTCCAACAACTAAACCAACACCCCCCCGCCCCCCCCCCACCCCCCCCACAACCCCCACTTCCAACAACCACAACCATTACGAACCCCTAAAAACAATCAAAAATTACCCCCCCACCTCCTTTTCAACTAATTTCAACCAAATACAACACTCAAACAACTCAAAATACAAAACAAAATAAAAAACAAATACAAAACAAATTTATTTTCCCTCACCTATCCCAACCAACCCCCCCCCAACCCCACCACACCCCCCCCCCCCCCCCCCCACACCCCCCCCCCCCCACCCCCCCCCCCCCCCCACAATCCACCACCCCCCCCCCCACCCCCCCCCCCCCCCACCCCCCACCCACCCCCCCCCCCCCACAGTTTTTATAAAGTGAAAGAAACAAACTTTAGGTCTCCTGCAGACTCTCTTCACCCACAATAATCCTTTAGAAAAGATGCATTGTTATACAACATTTATTCACTTCACTGTTTGTTTTTATGGTTCCTGTAATTATTTCAAATGCACTACCTCTAAAGATAGTGTCATTCTAAGTAACAAGAGTAAACCTAACTCACCTCATACGTACTCAAGTTTTAAAGTAATAATTTCATATATACAATGCGTCTCCACAGATCAATATACTTTCCACATTACAACTGCTCTCATATCAGCACTTCAGTTAAAGAAAATGAGCCAGTTTACTATAAGCATGTTCAAAATATCACTTTGAGATTACTCATGAAGATTTTTTAATTTTATAGTTAAATACTTAATGTGTATGATTATACCTTAACAGTTAGAAACACATTAACACTCAGGATAACAGCACTTTACAGAAACAAAATGTCTTCTCCCTGGAAAATATGTGAATATGTAAAAAAGCAAGAAAATATTAAAATACATGAACATTTGTTTCAATAACAAGTAGAAGTTCATAACAGAAGTTTAACTGTCATGCATTTTCTGCTTTGCCATGACCATTGAGCTAAAGTTATGCAGTTTTAGCGCACTTAAGTCCGTCTACTTTCTAGACAAGTAGTAGAAATCAGAGGAAGAAGCAATGGTTAAGATGAGCAGTTCTCTCTCTGACAGTTCACAGACACTTTCATGAAAGGCAGCCAAGACTGTTTTCCAGTGCCTTTAGTAAAGAGACATTCCCTTGTGACACTGCTTCACAGTTTCACTGCCACCTCACAGACTTCAGCATCAAAAGTCAGTTTTAGTGGATTTCTCAGTCATCACAGAGGAGAAGTCTCTTCCAACTTGGTTGGCTGACTCTGTGACATTCTGTGACATAATCCCAACTTCCCCATGATTTGACATTTCCGATGTAGGAATCCATGGCATGCTATTAAATTAATATGAGACCAAGAAATTATCTACACTGTTGCCTGAACTAGGTCCACACAAAGCAAGCATCTCCCTTCTTTGACAGACTTCTACCAGTCAGAAACAGCTCTTAGAGGGGTGCCTTTGGAGACAATCCATTTTGATATATTTTAACCCTCCTACACTTTTGCAAACGTACCAGGGCTCCACACTCATTTTAGAAGGCATTCTTTCACTGAAATATCCCAGTAAATTCAGAATAATTTTGAAGGTGGTCTGCAAGAAATGCTTTCAGTAGATATGCCTCTGTTTTGAGAGTTTCCACAGTCTTTTTCTGCATATTTAATCATCTTCTTGTTCATCATAACATGTTACCATTTTGAGTGCTTCCAAACCATGTATTTGCAAGGGAACACTTTCCATCTTGCACTGCCCTAACTGAGGTGTGCATCTGCACACTTTCAGAAATCAACCTCAAATCAGGATCCAAAACCAGATCCATGAAATCCTGCAGAATCCCAGTGATTTCATTGCAGCTTTCAAAAGGCTTACCTTTGCATATGTAATGTTGATCTGTGTTTTGCCAGTTCGACTGAAAAAAAACAAAACACAAAAACTTACAATTTTTCTCATTTGAAAGCCAAGTACACCATAACACTGATACATTTTACAAAATGTAAGTTCTACATTAAGAATAAATATTTGTGCTGCATTACTTCTAAGTGCTTATATTCCTGTTTTTATGTTTTCCACTTGGAAGATCTGATCGATTTCTTACAGCAAAAGCATTGAGATAATTACATTCACTTACATTAAATTGTCAGCTACTATGGTAAGAAGCACCTCTGAACACCTTAAAATACATAGCCAAGCTGCAGTTCTATGCCTACAGAATTACCTTTATTTTGTACAGGATTTGTCAGATTTATTTAACATTAATTAAGAGGGAAAATTAAAAGGCGAAAAATAGTGCCTGACAAGTACATTCAATTCATGCTAAAAAAAAAATAGTATTTCAATATAAAGACGAACACACTTGTTGACAAATAGAATCATAGCATTATTAAAGTTGGAAAAGACATCTAAGATCGAGTCCAACTGTCAAGCCAATACCACCCTGCTCACTAAACCATGTCCCAAAATGTCTATACATTTTTTGAACACCTTCAGGCATGGTGTTCTGCCTTTCTGGGCAACCTGTTCCAATTCCTGACCACTCTTTCACAGTAAAGAAATTTTTCCTGGTATCTCATCTAAATCTTCCCAGGCGCAACTTGAGGCTATTTCCTCTTGTCCTACCACTAGTTACTTGGGAGAAGAGACTGACCTCCACCACATTATGACTTCCTTTCAGGTAGTTTTCAAGAGCACTAAGATCTTCCCTCTGCCTCTTCTTCCCTAGACTGCACAATCTCCTCAGCTGTTCCTCAACAGGCTTGTTCTCCAGACCCTTCACCAGCTTCAATGGTCCTTCTCTGGTCAGGCACCTGCACTTCAATGTCCTTCTTGTAGTGATGGGCTCAAAACTGAACACAGTACACAAAATGCAGCCTCACCAGTGCTGAGGACAGGGGCACAGTTACTTCCCTACTCCTGCTGTCCACACCATTCCTGACACAGGCCAGGATGCTGTTGTCTTTCTTGGCCACCTGAGCACACTGATGACTCATGTTCAGCCAGCTGTCTACCAGCACTTCCGGGTCCTTTCTCCCAGGCAGCTTTCTAGACATGCTGCTTCAAGCCTGTAGTGTTGCATGGGGTTGTTGTGATCCAAGTGCAGGCACTTGGCCTTGTTAAACCTCATGCAATTTGGCCTCTGCACATTGACCCAGATTGCCTAGGTCCCTCTGCAGAGCCTGCCTTCAAGCAGATCAACACTCCCACCTGATTTAGTGTCATCTGCAAGATTGCTGAGGGTGCAGTCAATCCCCTCATCCAGATCATTGATAATGACACTAAGCAAGACTGGTGCCAAAACTGAGCCATTGGGAACACCACTAGTGACCAGCTGCCAACTGGACTTAACTCCATTCACCACTATCTGTGCTTGGCCATCCAGCCAGCTTTTTGCCTAGCAAAGCATCCACCTATCCAAGCCATGAGCCATGATCTTCTTCAAGAGGATACTGTGGGAGACAATGTCAAATGCTTTACTAAAATCCAGGTAAACAACATCCACTGCCTTTCCTTCATCCACTGAGGAGGTCGTCTGGTCATAGAAAGAGATCATGCTGCTCAAGCAGGATCTGCCTTTTACAAATCCATGCTGGCTGAGCCTGATCCTGTGGCTGTCCTGCGCTTGACATCTGAACACACTGAAGATGAACCACTCTATAATATTCCTTTGTACTGATGTCAGACTGACAGTTCTGTAGTTCCCCAGGTCCTCCTTCCACCCTTTCTTGTAGATGGTCATCACATTAGCAAGCCTTCAGTCATCTGGGACCTCCCCAGTTAACCAGGGCTGCTAATACATTACGGAGAGTGGCTTGGCAAGCTGCAATTGTAAGACTTCTCTCAGCCATTTGTAGAATGCTTCACCTGCCTCTAAATCCTGTTTAGGTGCTCTACAACAAACTCCCAGAGGATATCTGCCTTGTTGGCCTTCCCCCTCATCCTTAACCATAAGCACTCAACCTTATCACCACAGTCTTTGAGTTCTATACAATCAAAATACTCCCTAACATATTGCATACACTGAATATTAATTCAAATGTAACACTGTGTCTATTTAATCCTACCTCAAATCAGTTTTAGATATCTCAGCTTCTCAAAGTTGTAAGCAGCGTTTCCATCTCCAAGCACTCCTATGTGAATTTAAATGGCTGTTTTCAGATGTCTCACCTCCTGAACCTCTGAAGAATTTTTTAATGAAATATTTTTTAAGAAATCTACAGAACACTGGAACCATGCAACAAAAACGCTGATATGCTATTCTATTCTGACAGTGCTGGGGGGCTCACTCATTTGAAAATCTCTGTTCAATTTAGTAAAAAAGCTCTGTCTTCTGAGCAAAGCATGCTTATGCTTCAAATCATATTTTTACTTCTGCATTAAAGACACTGGAAGTAATATCCTGTGAAATAAGGTGGTGCCCCAAGTGATTTGAGATAGTCCTATTTAGAGCTCTCCTAAGCAAAATAAAAAGAAACTACAATTTACACCGTATGACTTTAAGACAGGGTAATTGCACATGCTTTTTACTTTGTTAATTTTGTAATTATCTTTTTAAAAGTAGAAGTTACAGTATGAAGTGATAGCAACTCTACTGATCAGGTGTGAAGTTTCTCAATCTAAATAGTTCAGATGGTATAACATGCAACAATTGATGGAAAATTACATTAAAAAGAACACTGAAGCAGTCCAAGAAAATATGAACTTACTTGTCAAACTCAGGATACATATCTGGAGCATAAATTTCTGACTCTAATATGGTCTAAAGCAGAACTGCAAAGCTAACACAAGCAGAGAAAAGACCAAAGGGAAAATGGTTTTTAAGATTTAAATCAATTATTATTTAGCAATTAGGATGAATCCAAGAGGAAAAAAAAAGTCTTTAAGTGACAGTAACATACCTTTAAAAACATTCATTCCACAAATACATTTTAGGGATGGAAGCAGAGAAGCATTGCGCTTGTTTTGAAGAGAGAGTACAAAATGGAACCTGCAATGTGAACAAGGAAAGAACTTTACCAAAAGTTAGCAATTGTTAAAAGCTTTTCAGATCACTAAACATTCATATTCGAATCCCAAAACTTCACTTCACTGTAGGAATTCTTGTATTTACAATCTTTTGACTATAATGTACTGGGGTAAAAAATAACTTATGACATGACTGGTAGATTACTTTCTACTTCTCTCTACACCAGTTTAAGCAACAACGTTAACTTTTAGTCAGAGAACTGCATAATATTCACTGAACTAAACCAAAAAGAGTTTAAGGCAAGATCAGTTAAGATTTCTGGCACAGACACAAAACATTCATACAAAATGTTTGCTAAAAATTATACATGGCACCATGTTCAAGGTGTGCTTTTATTATTTTCTTTGCAGACATTAATCCACCCCAACTGAGAAGGTTTTCTGTAATTATATTCCCGAGGACTTAGTGTGCCCTCTTGTGTGTGGGTAATGTTACATCAATGTGCATTAAATCAATTGGACATATATACAACAAAAGTCTCTCTTTAATATTATATAGAGGACATTTGTAAAATACCAACAATATACACTGTCTTTAAGCTATTCTTCTTACGACTTCAGACTCATATCAGACAAAAGTTTATAGAAAATTAAAGCATAATCAGTGCAAACAGAATGTACCTTTCAGATTTTTCAAAAAACAAATATTAAAATAGAGCAAAACAGTTACAGAGCTAGAGAGTCATAGAATTGTTTTGGTTGGAAAAGACCTGTAAGATCATTGAGTTCAACCATCATCTAACTATCAAGTCTGGTGCTAAACCATCACATCCATGCATCTTTAAAACACCTCCACGGATGGGGATTCAGCCACCTCCCTGGGGAGCCTATTCCAGTACTTCATAACCCTTTCAGTGAAGAAGTTTCTTCAAATATCCAGTCTAAATCTTCCTTGATGCATCTTGAGGCCATTTCTGCTCATCATCACTTGTTAGGGAGAAGAGGCTGACCTCCACATCGCTACAACCTCCTTTCACACACTACAGACAGCAATAAGGTCTCCCCTCACACACTTTCTAGACTAAACAATCCCAGTTCCCTCAGCCACTCTTCACAAGACTTGTTCCCCAGAACGTTCATCAGCTTAGCTGCCCTTCTCTGTGTCAGCTCAAGTTTATTACTTTTTTTTTTCAGTTGTGCTTTTAAATTCTATTGTTGGAAAATGTTTACAAATTTTCATTAGCTTGGGCAGCTTTGGTTATCTCAACAATTTAACCACATCCTTGTCTCCTGTAACTTTTAACAGAGTGTTTGTATCCTTATCACTGAAGCCTCCTGATATGTCTTTAACTAACGAAGTGTCCCTCAAAACCAGTGAAAACCAACTACTGTGGTCCAGGACCTGGCAAACTAGGCAAGGATCTAACTTATGACAATATAAGGAAAAGGAATTCAGAAGTTCTGATCAAGTTTGAGCTTAAAAGACCATCAGAGACTGTGAATGCCACACCTCATAGCTGGAAAGCTCCTGCCCAAAATAAGCCCCTCACCCTCTAAGCATGTGTAGGGAATTTAAGAGAAAATGTATCTTTAATGCGGAGCAAGTAAGACACTGACCAATAGATATAGCAGGTTTTGACATGAGACATAATTTCTACATTTCAGCTTCTGCGTGCTAGATTTGTGGGAATGCCCCTAGAACCCAGATTTGTGCAACTTTGTAATAAATAAAATCATAGAATCATAGAATCAAGAAGGCTGGAAGAGACCTCAAAGATCATCGAGTCCGACCTGTCACCCTAAACCTCATGACTATCTAATACCATGGCACCAAGTGCCACGTCCAATCCCCTCTTGAACACCTCCAGGGATGGTGACTCCACCACCTCCCTGGGCAGCCCATTCCTAATGGGCAACCACTCTCTCTGTGAAGAACTTTCTCCTCACCTCCAGCCTAAACCTCCCCTGGCGCAGTTTGAGACTGTGTCCTCTTGTTCTGCTGCTGGTTGCCTGGTGCTAAGGAGTTCGATTCCCGACGTCAGTCACATTAGTTTGCTTACACCTGCTTTATTTACAACGGTACAGTGGTAACACGATACATTTTTGGAGAGTGTATAGCATTTGTAGTACAAAAAAAGGAGACAATTCAGAACAAACAGATATATTTTAAGGCATATATATGTTAGTCATCTAATTAAAAGCTAAAAGATGATTTAAATATTTGAGCCCATAAGAATTAACTTGACTTGAGATGAACAGATAATTTTCCTAACAGCACAGCTAATTTAATGACTTTAAAATACACAGATAAATGATTTCTTTTAATACCAGAAGACAGGAATGAACTATTTAGTTATTTATTTATTCACTTAAATAGACAGCCTTCTTATTATCAGGACAGTAAGCAAAAGGTCAAGGCAATTAATGAGTGTGCAACCAACCTCTGTAGCAATGAAACAGAAGAATCACATTAAAGCAAATTAGAAATTAAACCAAATGGGGGAAAAAACAAAAGCAAAAACACACAAGCAAAAATTGATAAAGGAAAGATTAACAAAAAAGGTGGATAAAGATTACTGCAGAATGTACCATCTCACAGAACCACAGAATCACAAAAATCACAGATCACCTAAAGCAGGTCCCATAGGAACACATCCAGGAGGGCCTTATCATTCTCCAGAGACAGAGACTCCATCACTGCTCCAGGCAACATGTTCCAGTTCCCTGCCACTTCAAAGTACAGAAGGTCCTTCTCACGTTTCAGTGGAACTTCCTATGTTCAAATTTATGCCTATTACCCCATGTCCTGTCAGTGGGGACCACCAAGAAGAGTATAGCACCATCTTCCTGACATCCACTCCTTAGATATTTTTAAGTATTAATAAGATTACCCCTCAGCCTCCTAGTCTCCAAGGTAAACAGACGAAGCTCTCTCAGCCTGCCCTTATATAATAAATAGGTGTTCCTGTCCCTAATCACCTTAGTGGCCCTGCACTGGGCTCTCTCAAGTAATTTTGTCCTTCTTGAGTTGGGGTGCCCAGAACTGGACACAGTACTCCAGATGAGGCCTCACTAGCACAGAGTAGAGGGGGAGAAGAACCCCCCTTGACCTCACTCCTCCTAATGCATCCCAGGATGTCATCGGCCTTCTCAGCCATGAGGGCACATTGCCAGCTCATAGTCAGCCTCCTGTCCACCAGGACTCCCAGGTCATAGAATCATAGAACCACAGAATTGTTAGGGTTGAAACAGACTTCAAGGATCATCTAGTTCCAACTCCCCTGCCATGGACAGGGACACCTCACACTACATCAGGTTGCTCACAGCCACACCCAGCCTGGCCTTAAGCACCTCCAGTGATGGGGCTTCCACCAACTCCCTGGGCAACCTGTTCCAGTGTCTCATCACCCTCATGGTGAAGAATTTCTTCCTAACATCCAATCTGAATCTATCCATTTCTATTTTTTTCCCATTCCCCCTAGTCCTATCACTACCTGACACCCTAAAAGGTCCCTCAACAGCTTTCTTGTAGGCCCCCTTCAGATACTGGAAGGCCACAAGAAGGTCTCCTCGGAGCCTCCTCTTCTCCAGACTGAACAACTCCAACTCTCTCAGTCTGCCCTCATAGGAGAGGTGCTCCAGCACTCTGGTCATCCTCGTGGCCCTTCTCTGGACACCTTCCAGAATGTCCATATCTTTCTTGTAACAGGGGCTCCAGAACTGGATGCAGTACTCCAGGTGTGGTCCCACCAGAGCAGAGGTAGAGAATCACCCCTCTTGACTTGCTGGCTATGCTTCTCTTGATGCAGCCCAGGATGTGATTGGGTTCCCGGGCTGTAGGTCCTTCCCCTCAGAGCTGCTGTCTAACAGGTCAGACCCTAATCTGTACTGACACATGGGGGTGTTCTTCCCAAGATGCAGTACTTTACACTCAGCCTTATTGAATTTCAGGAGGTTTCTCCCCGCCTAGCTCTCCAGCCTGTGTAGGTCTCAGTGAAGAGCAGCATGGCCTTCTGGCATGTCAGCCACTCCTCCCAGTTTCGTATCAGCAGCAAATTTGCTGAGGGTACGCTCTATCCGTTTGTCCAGATCCCTTCTGAATATATTTTATTAATCTATTTTTCCCAGGTTGCAAAGAAAGCCAATCGCACTCTGGCTTGTATCAGAAATAGCGTGGCCAGCAGGAATAGGACCTTCCTCCAGTCTTCGAGCACTCTCCTGGCTTTTCAAAGATTATGGTGTGGCCCAGCAATGGCTCCATGGCTTTTCAAAGATTATGGTGTGGCCCAGCAATGACTTCTGCCAGCTCCCTTAGCACTCAGAGGTGCATCCCATCAGGGCCCGTGGATTTGTGGATTTTCAGTTTGCTTAATTGATCTCTAAGCCAATCCTCTTCAACTAAGGCAAAATATTCCTTTCCTCTGACATCTCTGTGGTATTGAAGGTCTGGGATTCTTGAGGGCTGTCTTTAGTAGTAATGAAGACAGAAGCGAACATCTGCATTTAATGAAACATGACTCCTATCTTTCCTTAAATCAAGTCTTCCCAAAACTGTACAAAAATATTATTATCCCCCCAACAGGTATTCTGCTACAAGTATTAACCTAAAGCTTAGCAAAATCCTAAGCAAAATCAATGGGAGCTGTACCTTCATACAAACTTGCAAGGCAAGCTTAAGTATACAAAGGCAGGATTCTTTGTTTTTTTTTTAACTAACTGAATATAGTTTCAGATGAATTGTAATGAACTTGACACCTAGTGTATGATCATGGAACTAAATCAGACCAGCATTAGTCATTCAACATCTTACTTACCCAGGGAGAAGATGGAGTATGAAAAAGAACTACCTATGTTGACTACAGAGAAATGAAGTCTTGCCTATATATTCATATGTCATATATTTTCTGAACACCGATGTATGTTGTGTTGTTATTCATTTAAATACCTCTGAAGCATTTTCCAGACAATCAAAAGCTATTGCTATGCATTCTGCATACAAATGTCAAAGCACTCAAGTATAATTTGGTTTATTTTGTGGTCCAGATATCTAGTACACTCTTAAAACTGGACATCTTTTTATTGTGCATTTCTGCTCACAGGTTAAGTGAAAAAATTGTAATCACAACACTCTCTTAATACAAGAAACATACTACCCCACCACCAAAACAATATCCTTGCTGTACAGCTTAGAAGATCTCTGTACATATTTTGGCTTTTCTTATGCAAATTTTACATCTTTTTCTACTGCTTCCTAAACATGCTGTCCTGATCCAGTATTTCTCAGATTTGATATAATTTCCTCACTACCCTATGCACACATCAAGGTATTCATAGAGAGTCATCACAGAGAAAACAGAGTCCTTATTTCTAGCAAACTGTCTTACACACTTCTCTTGCACAACCTTGTCTTCTGTAGCATTTTTTGCTATCCTCTGTCCATAATCAGAGTATTTGGGTTTCATTCTATTGAAAGTAATGCATCACAGTCTTAGAAAAAGTGGTTCAGTAGTTGGATTCTAAGCATGAAAATAACATGTCAAGAAGGAATTTAACAGGCAGAAACTATAAGGCTACCACAAACTCTCAATTATCATTTTACAAATAGTGTTTCATGTCAGACTTCTTTTACACACAAAGATGTAACTCATTACTAGTACATTTTAAAAATAGATATCACATTCAATCCACCTTATCAAACACACATTGTAAATCATCAAAATACAAGGCAAGCTAATTGTGTTTATATGTTTAAATATTTTAGGAGAGAGATGTTTGCAAAAGAGCAGATGGTGGCCAACATGAATAGTCATTCTTCATCATGTGTGTATTATAGAGTTGCATAAAAAGCACAAAGTATGGGAAACAGGATAAGTGAGCTTTCATGGAATGATATTTATGTAACTTTTCCACTTACTACAAAAAACATTGGCCTGAATTAGCATTATATACCTCTGAAAGCAAATTTTGATAAAAGAGCTTCCAGGCAAAACAAAACACAGTTGCAAAGCAGACAATATTAAAAAATAAGCTTCCTGGAAAATATCTGTAGCAACAAATGTTTCTTTGCAGTTACAAACAGCCAGAAATGCAGAGTTTTAGCAGTCTACACTTAAAAGGGATATAATATAAAGAGATAGAGAAAGGAAGAATTTGGAAACTTCCTGAGAATTTCCCATCCTAAAGGGGAAAGTGGAGAACAGAAAAAATGGGCATCTGAACTACCCTGAAAATATATCTATTACAAACAGTAAACTACAAAAGTGAGAGCAACTGTTATAGAAAGTAGTCTAGCTAACCTGCAAACAGTCTATTAAAAATTCAAATGATCAATTATCATGCTTGATACTGAAGTTCCTTATTCCAGAAAGCTGGTATTTTCAATTGCTTACAACTATTCCAGTCTAATTTCATTCTAACACTAATAAGCCACATGAGAAAATCAGAAAGCCGTGTGAACTTGGTACACATGGCTTTCATGGGTCCAGCACACCCTCTTCTAGGTGGAAGCAAATGGAAGGCTTACAAACTCTAAAAAAACAAAACAAAACCAAAACAAACAAACAAAACCTCCCAAACCAAACAAACAAAACAAATCCCAACAACTTGAAAACCAAAGATACATGGTTGTTAGAGCGGCACAAGCTAGAAATGTACTATACTTGAATGTGTTGAATTATTTACTCCTTTTCCATGCACTGTCTCACCAGTGAGGGGGAGCTCACCAGGAATGTCAAGATTGGAGGCAGTCTGGGCTGCAGCAATCATGCACCGGTGGACCTCACAGTCCTAAGGGATTTGTCAGACGTAGAACACAATCAGTACCCTGAAGCTTAGGAAAGTTAAACTCCAGCTCTTCAAGGAGTTAGTCAACAGGACCACATAAAAAACGGTCCTCAGGGACAAGGGAGCAGAACAGAGCTGGCAGATCTTTAATGACACTTTCTCTTGAGTGCAAGAGATCTTGGTCCCCAGGTGCAGAAAATCAAGCAAGGAAGGGAAGAGCCCAGCATGGCCGAGCCTGATGTTCCAACTAAAAGGCAAGAAGGAATTGCACAGGCAGTTCAAGCAGGGTCAGATATCTTGGGAGGAATGTAGGGATGCTGCCAAGTTATCTAAAGATGAGGTCAGGAAGGCCAGGCATAGTTGGAGCTGAACTTGGCAAGGGATGTGAAGAATAACAAGAAGGCCTTCTACAGGTATGCCAAACAGAAAAGGAAAGTTAAAGAAAACATAGTCCCCATGATGAGCAAGAATGGCAAGCTAGTAACAACAGAGGAGAAGGCTGAGGCTCTCAAAAACATTTTTGCCTCAGTCTTCACTGGCAACCTTTCCCCACACCTCCTGAGTTGACGTACCACAAGATGGGGACCAGAGGTACAAAGTCCCTCCCACTGTAAGTGAAAACAACCTGAACATACACAAGTCTATGGGACCTGATGAGATGCATCCAAGAATCCTGAGGCAACTGGCTGATACAGTTGCCCAGCCACCCTCTGTGATATTTGAAAAGTCCTGTCAGGTGAAACCCTTGGTGACTGGGAGAAAGGACACATTACACCCATTTTTAACAAGAGTAAAAATGAGGACTCTCAGAAGTACCAACCTGTCAGCCTCACCTCGGTGTCTGGGAAGATCAGGAACAGATCCTCCGAGAAGTTCTGGAAAGGGACAAGGAGGACAGGAAGGTGACTTGAGACAGCCATCAAGGCTTTAGTATGGACAAGTCCTCCCTGACAACCTAGTGGCTTTCTGCAATGGAGTGACTACATCAGTGGATATAGGAAAAGCAATGGATGTCATCTATCTGGGTTTATGTAAGGGTTTTGACACTATCCCCCACAATATCTTTCTCTCTAATTTGGAGAGATTGGGAGATTGGAGAGATTCAATGGGTAGACCACTCAATGAATAAGGAACTGGCTGGATGGTCACATCCAGAGCATAGTGGTCAATGGCTCAATGTCCATATGGAGATGGGTGATAAGTGGTGTCCCTCAGGGGTTTTTACTGGGACCAGTGCTGTTTAATATCTTCATCAATGACACAGACAGTGGGACTGAGGGCAACCTCAGCAAGATAGCAGATGACACCAAGCTGAATGGTGCCCGTCAATACACTAGAGGGATGAAATGTCACCCAGAGGGACCTAGACAAGTTGGAGAATTGGGCCCAGAAGAACCTCATGAGGTTCAACAAAGCCAAGTGCAAGGTCCTGCACATGTCAGGACAATCTTCACTCTCAGTACAGGCTGGGGAATGATCTGCTGGAGAGCAGTCCTGTGGAAAAGGACTTAGGGGTAGTGATGGACAAAAAGCTGGGCAATGTGCACTTGCAGCCCAGAAGGCAAATCACATCCTGGGCTACATCAAAAGAAGCACAGGGAGTAGAACAAAAGAGGTCATTCTGACACTCTCCTCTGCTCCAGTGAGACCTCACCTGGAGTACTGTATCCAGCTCTGGAGACTGAAATTCAAAAGTCAGGCTTGATGGGGTCTGAGCAGACTGGTCTAGTTATAGATGTCCCTGCTTACTATAGAGGGATTGGACTAGATGACCTTTAGAGTTCCCTTCCAACCCAGCACGTTCTACAATTATTTGTACACTTCCTAGATCAGCCTGTGACTGTCTTACATTCTTAACACACAAAAGTGATCTAAGATGCACTTTCCTGGCAAAATGAAGGACAATGGTCTTTTAACAGCATATACAAAACACCTCTTATTTCACAATACAAATGTAGATGTTTCTTTTCATGCATTTCCAAAACCTCAGAAAACAAAAATGAATGGAAGAGAGGGCCATATGAGAGAAGATCAAGAAAACTGATCTCCAACCAAACTAGGCAATTTAAACACTACGTGTGATGTAGTCCAAGCCCTGGAACAACTTAAAGTTGTTCCAAAAATTTGAGTATATTAACATAACGGCTTAAAAATCATACCTGTATTTTCAATTACGCAAAATCGGTGTTGCTTGAACATTCACACACAAATACTGGCATAACTAGCAAGCATTAATCCCCAAGATAGATGCCATTTCTACCTAGGCTTTTCTGTTTTTCAGACAGCACACAAAGTCATTCCCTCAAATAATATTCAATTAAAGCAAAATAATTTTACACAAATCAACTTCCCTCGAAAACTATGGACAGTCAGACAGATCCTATCAATTTATGCTACATCTATTAGAATGTATTTCTCCCAACTGCTGGTTCTGCCATAGTCACCCCTTTTGAACAACCATCAACAGCATGCACAGTCACCATGCAGTTGTCACCATGCACAGTCACTCCAGCCCATAGTCTGACACATGCAGCCAACTGGCAATTTAAGCCAATATTCTGGGCTGTAAACAAGCACCTCTGAAGCAGAGGCACAAACTTGTTTGTAGCATGTAATAATTATTTTCTTCAAACAGCATACATGTGTTTCAGCACCACAGGTTTTCCCTACAAACCACTGGCCACTATCCAGATCCCACACAGTTACACAAGCTTTTTTATGCCCAAATAAAGGGCAGTACAAAATAAAGCCATATTTATTTTCTATTCACTTTCACTTAAGCACAATTTTCTTTTATATAAAAGCTAACTCAATAGCTTTCAACACACAGGTGTTAGAATTATAACCTATAGTGGTCTCCCCTTAGCATTTAAAGACATTTCTTTAAATGGCAAAAGAAAAAAAAAAGAAAAAAAAGTATTTTGGATAACACTCTCTTTAATAACTATACAAAGTGTGTAATTATCCCCCTTTAAGTTTCTTTGAAGGAAGCTTCTTCCAAATCCAGTTCTATAAATCTTTTACACAATATGAATTGTACTTCTTACTAAAAGTAACTTTTGAAGACCCAACAGTAATTTTACCCTTTATATATGAAGTAATATTCATACATAATTTTGGTAATTAGGAACTTATTTTTATTCCACACACATAACACCACTAGCTAAGCTATCTTAAGGCCTTTTAAGAAAGAAAAAAGTTATTCTACAGATGAGCATAAGGCTTAAACAAACATTTGCTACAGTAACTAATCCATACAAGAGCTTGCAGCTCTTTGTCACAGGAAAACCAGCACACAGAGTAGTAACTGAAGGGAAAATTAATTCAATTACCAATATCCCTTAACAAAGCAATTGGTGCCTTTCTTGAAGCCTCCTCTTTAGTCTAGAAACTACAGAAATAACAAGCATAATGGAAGTTTACCAACTACAAGTTAGCAGCAGTGTAAGTTGCTTTCTGTAAATTGAAATTACAATATAGAAAACTCCTTTCAATTGAAGACAGAAAACACAAGAACAAGTCCCCTAACCAAAAGACTGAGACAGAAGCATAGCTAACTATTGGTATATGAGCTTGGATGAGCATCCTAATATTCCCCACAAACTCTTTAGTCCATGGCATTACAGTAGTGACCAAACGCCTAAAATCATTAAGCAGAGCTCAAGTACATACACCTAAATGTCTTACTAGTCCCTGACCTCAAATCTGTTTATAGAAAACCAATGTGTGTAAGGATGGAATTGTCAATTTTTTATTTTACAAAATAGAGGTGGATGTGGTCCTAGGCAATCCGCTACACCTAGCCCTTCCTGAGCTGGGGCATTAAGACTAGATGATCTTCACTGATTCCCTTCCACCTCAGTGATTCTGTGAATATGCTGAACAGTGTTAACAACGTACAAAATTACTTTGATTTCCACTCAAAAATACAGAAGGGGCTTGGAAGGGGAGGGTGTGTGTGTGTGTATGATTTTCAGGAGGTGGAGCACGCAAGTGAGAAGATATTGCAAATGAAATCTGTGCTTAAACAGAATGCCTGGTTTTACCTCAAAGTAGCCATCACTTGTAAATAACACCTGAAATGAGAAACAACCATTTCCTTAAGGCTATAATTGGAACGAGTCTTCTTTTTTCCAGTATTGATACTGGAAAGCCACCTGACACCCTCTGCTTCATCTTTGCAAAACTCAGCGTTATCATGAGCAAAAGACCTAACACACAACTAAGATGAAATCCTCAAATGAATTACAAAATGCCATTTATTAAGGTAAGAGTTTCGCCTATTTGTGTGCAAGTGATGAAGAGGTCAACAAGCAGAAAAAAAGCTTGTTAGACAGCTTTGAGAAGCTTGAACAGAGTTCCGTTTAAAGTTCTTTTCTTTCAGGGAATTGTTATAAAACTAGAGTCCTGCAAGGACAGCGATTGACGCTAAGTCGCGTCAGAGAGGCAGCAGGTATCGCTGGCGGCGCACCCCCGACTGCGCTGCATTCTGATCACTACCACTTATCCCTCCAGCAGCAGCAGTTCAGTCTGTAAAGTGAAACGGAGAGAAGGTGCCTCACACCAGCCTTAGCGCATCGGCGCGGCGCCGGGGACAAGAGCTGGATGAGAACGGCCAGCGCGCCCGGCTCTGACGAGGATCCCGGCGCAGGCCGGAAGTGAACGGCCCCAGGGGGACGATGAAGAAATGCTCACAGCAGCAGCCGCCACTGGCGGCCGTGTCACTGCTAACGTGCTAACCCCGGCGCCACGCGGTGCGTACGCAGCCGCCTAAGAGAAGCAGGGAGGGAGGCGAGGGGCTGCGCGGTCGCTACCAACCCCCCTCCCTTCAAGCCCCGCCGGGCGAGCAAGCAGCAACCGCGTTACCTACCGGGCTCACCTCGAGCCCCCTGCACTCTCCAGACCGGAGCCTTTTGATGACCTCATCCAGACGGCCCTGGCCCTCCCCTGCCCGCCTACGCCCTGCAGGCTCCGCCCGCTAGGGTCGGCCGCTGCCGGCTGCAGGCACGTTGCTCGCCGCGGGAGCTCCCTGTCGCTCTGTGCGCCTGGGCCCGCGGCAATAGGCACTGTGGCACTGAGGCACCCTCTCACTGTGTGCGGCATGGCTGACTAAGGGCAGCACGCCTCTTGCCAGCACAGCTGTCCTTGTCATACAAACTAAAGGTTGAATTTTCCACTCCCGGGAGTGAGGGCTGAAGGAAAAGGGCAGAAATTGGCCGTCTAAGGTAACTGGTGGTGGTTTCCAGCAGCAAAATGGTTGGGCTGCTTGTACCGCCTTTGCAGGCGCTTCAAGGTCATAGAACGGAGAAACCGGGTTTTGCTGCACAGGTGGGGCTCTGTCATTGGTGTGTAGTGCAGCCAAAACCGCACAGAATTTGTCTTAGGATATAAATAAAAATAAATTTTCACATTGCTGATTTAGCTAGATTCTGTTGTTGAGATTGGGAGTGAGCAGTTAAGCTCTGGGAACAATTCATCATTATGAGCTGCTAGCATAGGCTGCTTGCATTTGTGTGCCAGAACTGGCTGGGTGCTGACATTGTGGGATAGCAGTGGCTGGGTACTGGTGTTATCAGCTGGCTCCCAGCAGGTTAAAAATGTAGGTCATCAAGTTGTTCGTCCACTTCTGGTAGCAAAGGGGATAGTCACCAAAAATGTGCAACAGCTGCTAGCACTGAATCAACTCTGCAGCTGTTTAGGAACGGCAGGCAGGCCACTGGCTATTAAAATTGTGACCATGAAAGGTGTTTGAACTACCTGGTTTAGCTTTGCAATGTTCAGCTGTATAATGCTTGCCACTTCCTAGATTTTGGGTCCATTAATGCCCAGGCTCCTTGATGAAACTAGCATAACAATAGGGGAAGGTGGGAATGGAAATGCCACCACAGCTTCTCTGGTGTCAGAAGGATAATTTAAAAGTCATTACAACAGGCATTCAAGCATGGTGATCCAATACGAACGCCTAACCACAGCTTGGCAAAGTCACTTTCTTCCCCTTACCCCCATGGATATGCAGTTATTTACACACCATTGAAAAACTGAGAGAGGAAACTGGGAGAGTCTTTCCTAGAACTCTCAAATACACTTTCTAGGGCGTTTTCCAGACTCAGAGCTGTGCTAACCAGGGAAATTTTGTAAACAAAGCTCTCTTCCTCCCCGCCTCCCAGGCACATGTGGCTGTCTTTGAATTGTGAACATCATTTGCTTTTACACAGAATCACACACAGAATCTCACAGAATACATCTGGTTGGAAGAGACCTCAAAGGTCATCTGGTCCAACCCCTCACCCAGCACTGAGGGGTCAACACTAAATCATGTCCCTAAACACCAGGTCCACACGCTGCTTAAACACCTCCAGGGATGGTGGCTCCACCACTGCACTGGGCAGACCATTCCAGTGTTTCATAACCCTTTCAGTGAAGAATTGTTGCCTAGTATCCAGTCTAAACCTCCCCTGGTGCATCATGAAACCATTTTCTCTGGCCCTGTCCGTTGGCACCCTCCTTGCTCAGGTAGTTGTAGAGAGGAATGTTCAGTCCCCAGACTGAACAACCCTAGCTCCCTTGCATGCTCCTGTTAGGTCATGTGTTCCAAGGCCTTCATGAGCCTCATTGTGCTTCTCTGGACGTGTTCCAGCATTTCATATTTCTTCTTGTAGTGAGAGGCCCAGGACTGAACACAATACTTAACCTGTGGCCTCACAAGTGCTGAATATAGGGGGATGATCACTTCTGCTGGCCACAGTGTTTCTAATACAAGCCAGGATGCCAGTGGCCACCTGGGCACACTGCTGACTCATATTTAGTCAACTGTCAACCAATTCCCCCAGGTCCCTCTTCAACCATACATCCCCAAGTCTGTTGCTTACCATGGGCTTCTTGTGACCCAGGTGGAGGACCTGGCACTTGGCCTGGTTGAACTTCATACAGTTAGTCTTGGCCCATTTATCTAACCTGTCCAGATCCCATTGTAAAGCTTCCCTACCTTCTAGCAGATGAGCACAGCCACCCAGATTGGTGTCATCTGCAAATTTACTGAGGGTGCACTCAATCCCCTCATCCAGATAATTAATAAAGTTATTAAAGGCCCCAGTACTGAGCCCTGGGGGACGCTACTGGTGACTGGCTCAGCCTTGCAGCCATTTGTTTATCCAGTGCAGAGTGCACTGACCCAATCCTTGTGCTATGAGTTTCTGAAGAAGAATGCTGTAGGAGACAGTGTCAAAGGCTTTACTAAAGTCCAGGACGGCAATATCCATGACCCTTCTCTCATCCACTAGGCTGGTTTCCTTGTTATAGAAGGAGATCAGATTAGTCAGCCAGGACCTGCCTTTCGTAAACCCATGCTGACTGAGCCTGATCACCTGGTTGTCTCATTCGTGCCATGCATTAGCACTCAGGATAACTTGCTCCGTAATCTTTCTTGGCTCCGAGGTCAGACTGACAAGTCTTCAGTTCCCTGGATCATCCTTTCAGTCCTTCTTGTAAGTGGGTGTCACATTTACTAGCCTCCGGTCAGCTGGGACCTCCCCAGTTAGCCAGGTCTGTTGACAAATAATGGTGAGTGGCTTGGTAAGCACATCTGCCAGCTCCTTAAGTACCCTTGGGTGGATCCCATCTGGTCCCACAGATTTGTGCACATCTAAGTGGCACACTAGGTCATTGATCATTTTCTTCTGGATTGTGGGGGCTGCTTTCTGCTCCCCCTCCCTGTCTTCTTAGTTCCAGGGGCTGAACCCTTATGGAGCAACTGGTATCACTGACACATACTGAGGTAAAGCAGCCATTTGGCAGCCCAGCCTTTTCCTCGTCTTCGGTCACCAGGTTGCCTCCTACATCCAACAGTGGATAGACATTCTCTCTACCTCTTCTTTTACTGTTAGCATACCTAGAAAGCTCTTTTTATTATCTTTAATGACAATGTCCAGATTGAGTTCTACTTGAAATTTGGTCCTTCCAATTTTCTCCCTACATATATCCTTGCAAAAGCCTTGTACTCTTTCTGAGTTGCTTAAATATAAAACACTCTGGATTACTTGTGTCATCTGAAAAGTGGATAGTCTGATATATGTAAATATTGGAGGCTTGTTTTGTTTGGAATCAAGTATGAGCAAAGTAATTACCTGCTTATGATTGCAATAGTGAAATTTGTTTGCCATTGAAAATGAGAAATTTAGTGTAAAAATATTACTGTAACTTCCAGAAAAAATAAAAATTAAAGATTATATAAAGGGATACTTTTATAACAGCTTATTTGGGCAATATTTCAGTAGTACTAATATTTTACGCATTTAATAATCAAGCTAAGACAAATTCTAATATAAGATAAAAATGGACACCAAATTTTAGGATCAAATCTTATGTGAATTCAGTGGCTATTACTACCAGCTCATCAACTTGTAGGAATTAGCTGTCGATATAAATGCTGAATATGAATGTTCTGCTGTGACTTTACTTTTGCATCAACTGTTGTGATCTAGTTAAACCTCTATCATCCTGAAAAGATTTTTTTAAAATTCAGTGTATTATTTCAACTGCAGCAATTTTTGTCATACAGTGCAGAAAAGTATCTCCACATTAACACCAGTGGTTGTCTTAATTTGTCCTCATGCACTGATAATGTGGCCTGATAAAATCTTATTATAGTCGTTCAACTATGTGATAGAGACTGAAAATTCTTGCTTTCAAGAAAATTTTCTCAATTTGCACAAGAAAAGTATTTATTGCCCCTGAGAGTATGGATTTCTTTATACTCAGTGGAGAGATAAGTCCATTGTGAACCCTTCCAGCTAGTACACCAAAGGGAAGTTAAGTGGAGTGAATCATCAAAAACCTCCTATTCACTCTCTTATCTACCAAATGTGATGTAAACAAAGAATGTAAGTAAATGTATACATAATTTAGTATTTTCCTGAAGGCCATGACTGTTTATAATATGAAGTGGTTTGCCACTAGCTAACTGAAGGAAAAGATTCAGAAACACAAGTGCTGCAGGGTAGAACTGAATATAAGCCAATGAGGATGTAGAGGAGACTGTATAATGTGAAAGATAGGCAAAAAGCCTACACTGAAATCTTTTACTGCAGCCTGTGCAATTTTTCCAGACAACATCAAAAATAACTATGATGAAGGGCTCACATCTGTAGTCACATGAGGTTCAGCTCCCTACGTCGTTTGATTCAAAATTCACAAGAAACCTTATGCAGGGATAGTGAGGACAGAAGCAGGAAGGCCTGCCAGAAAGATTTCTGTAAAACTTTCTCTTTTAGGCCAGTAAGCACTATCTCAGTATTTAGGTGACATACACACCTGTCTAACAAGGCACTGATTGAAACTGAATGTAAAATAACTTTGCATGAAACTGTAATAAAGTCATGTTCCCCATTCTTAACTGCCCTTCCGTTACTGAGTCTGGGAAGTGGCAGCTGAGAACTTGACTGAGAATACAGTGAAAAGTAACAATTTCAAAATCAAGGTGATTGCTTTCAGAATTTTTAAAACAAATGAAATTTTTTGTCAGTTTTCTTCAGCACACTGTGTTGTGAATAAGGATGGAGGATGGTTCTTTATGAATTATGAAATATGAATTATGATAATTATTGTTTCTTAATTATTAAATTATTAACAACCAATTTATAACTTTTTAATATAGTGATTCTAATACACGGTTGTGAAAATATATTCCATAACTGGTTTAGCATATACAATTTGACCCAATTAGAATACTTACAGGGCTAGTTTCTATTGAGGGAACGAAGGGTGCAGTTCCACCGCTTGTCCACTAGGTGGAGACTCGACAAGACGCTTGGCAGCTGTAACTATATACAGACAAATTTACGATGTTATCACGAGGCAAATCAAGCTGGAATATCATGTGGCTAGGCGTGGGCGCTTTGCGCTGCATATTACTGAGTGTTGCACACATGAAAAGACACATTGTGTCTTTATTTGTATTGAGGCAAGTTGCTGGGTTAAGCTGGCTGCTCAATGTCTGTTGACTTGCCCGGGGCTAGTCCATTCCGGGCGTTGGCTTTCTTTCTCCTCCCACCTCTGTGAGATGGACAAGACTTTCTTTCTCCTGCCATGGCTGCGGGAGGGGCAACTTTCCACCTCCCTTGTCCGGGTGGTCCCACGGCATGACTGCGGTGACTGGGGGCTGGCAGGATCAATGCGGCTCCCTGAAGAGAGTCGGCCCAGCAGGGCTGGTTCGGGGGAGTGGTCCTGCGCTGCGGGGCCGGGTCCTTCAGGGTCAGCCATCGTGGTCGGGGTGACGGTTCCCAGTGGGCAGGGTCGGCTGTCTCTGATCCTGGAGACAGGCTTTGAGGAAGGGGCGCAGCACTTCCCCTCAGCTCGAAGTGGAGCTGACAACGCCGAATCTCTTGGCAACTGCTTCCCATTAAGGTGACAATGCAGTCCTTGACTTGAGTCAAAGGAGAGGATGTCTCTCTCTCTCTCAGGAAATCCTGGGTTATGTTACTCTGACAACACAGGGTTGTGGAGCAGTAACAGTAGCTCCACTTATCGCCCGCAAACAGCGGGGGTCACTCAAGGCTTCTTGCTGCTTTGTCAGCTGCTTGTGGCTGCAGCAGGTGCTGGACCGCCAGGCTTGGTTTAGTCCATCCCCCTCTGGGCTAGAGCTTACCTTTGGGGTTCCAGTCCTCTCAAAGACGCGACTGGGCTTATGATGCTGGCTTTCATAGCTTCAGTGAAGGGATCTTCTTTGCTGGTTCCTTGGTGTTCCACTGAGCAGCTTGGTGAGCTGGCTTCTTTCCGTGTTGCAGAGGCTTCTAGTATCCTTGCATGTGGGAGTGAGAAGACTTAGGTGCTGCAAGCTTACGTAGCTCAAGCAAAGCAAGAGAAAGCAAAAGGAGAGAGCAAATTGGTAAACAAGAGAGGTAGTACTTGTAGATTTCTCAAGGCTGGATCTGGCCAATGGGCACATTTGTCAACAACCTGCTTTAACTTACGGAAAGTGTGAAGCTAGAATTATGCCCTTAGATGGAAGGAGCATGAGCACGAGCATGCCATGAGATGGGAGCATGTAGTTGTTTACCTCTCAAGGAGACACGCTGGCTCCTGGGCCTTTGTCCCCCACTCCAGGAAGGAGGGTGGAAGTGGGGACTTAACCAAAACATGTTGGGACAAGTTGGCTGGTATTTGGGGGCATAATTCTGGGCATATGGTGCCTTTACCACACACTGACCAATTTCCTACACTTAATAACTGAGCTGTGTACTTGTCAAGCCCTTTACTCTCACTAGTCAAACTGCTTACTCCATGTTTTGGGAGTAAAGAGAGAAGGTGTAGTGGAGATTGAATTTCTATTTCAAAACATTTTAGAGATGTTGAGATATCAGGGCGATGGGTGACATATAAAAACCACTGTGCCACTTCAATGTGGAAACTACATGTATCTTTTTTACCAAAATAAAGCTATTGCTTTTATATACTCCAAGAGGCATTTTGGATGAACTCTGTGAAAATTCTTTCTTTAGCAGTTGGAGGATCACGTTTGGGGATGCAGGTGGAGTGCATGCTGGATCTTATCACACCCTGTACCTTTTCTTGGCAAGCAGTACATCACATCAGCTCCAGTGAAGGGTGGGGTAAAACCCTAAATCACCTAGATTAAAGAGCAAAATGCAGCACTGCTTTGACGGGACTCAAGAGTAACTTTTGTCCTAATTTAATATGTCTCTAGTAAATTATAGGCCTGAATGCAGGGGGGGTTAATTAATATTTAACCTGAATCTTCTGCATTGACACAGGCCAAAGAATTTCAAATTCTGTCTGGAGGAGGCTGAGGGGAGACTTCATCACACTCTACAACTACTTGAAGGGAGGTTGAAGTGAGGAGGGGCCCAGTCTCTTCTCCTTGGTGTCAAGTGACAGGACTAGGGGAAATGGTTTCAAGCTGCACCAGGGAAGGTTTAGGCTGGATATTTGGAAACAGTTCACTGAAAAGGTTATCAAACATTGGAATGGTCTGCCCAAGGCAATGGTGGAGTCACAGTCCCTGAAGGTATCTAAGCAGCATGTAGACCTGGTGCTTAGGGGCATGTTTTGGTGTTGACCCTTCAGTGCTGGTTAGAGGGTTGGACTTTATGGTATTTGAGGTCTCATCCAACCAGATGTTTTCTGTGATTCTGTGAAAATAAAAATACAAACTCTGTGGAAGTATATAATGTGGGAAAAAAAAATCCTGA
This sequence comes from Indicator indicator, assembly GCF_027791375.1. NCBI lineage: Eukaryota > Metazoa > Chordata > Aves > Piciformes > Indicatoridae > Indicator > Indicator indicator. The sequence goes on along the minus strand of NC_072053.1, from coordinate 54,734,301 downwards.
AAAGGTGTTCAGATTATGTACTAATCACTGTATTCACAAGAGCAGTAAAGTGATACTTCTTCCCAAAATTGTGTGTTGCAGCTTCCAGAAGAGGATGTACAGCTCAACACGCAATTCCATCATACGTGCATTACAGGCCTTAAATGACCTAGCCAATTCTATCTCTTACTACTAACAGCTCTAAACATTGAAAGATATTTTCCCCCAATTTATCAGTGAGTTACGGGTTTTATTCTAGAGCTAAATTCTTATGATGCATTCATAATATACAAAGAAGCAATCCACATAAAGCAAATACATTTGTTTCTATATAAACAATTATGTAAATGTATAAAGAGATATATGAAATACATAGCATGTAATTTTTATATGTTGCAAGTTTGGAGAGATTTTCTGGAACTGCACTAGAATTACAAGAACATCAATTAAGAGGAAGCATTTAAATTCTAAAAGTTATTCATTGTCTGCATTAACAATATCAACTATCTGAATACTTGAAAGAAAATTACAATATTCTTCAAAAGATGCTTTGGAAATAGCTTTATGTCTATCTCAGCTTTTGCTAATTAAATTTGTCATATAATTCTGTGGTGTTTTGGCCCTGGCTGGGGCCAAGTGCCCACCAAAGCCTCTCTATCACACCCCTTCTTAGGTGGACAGGGGAGAGGGGGAAATATAATAAAACCCAGTAGTAAAGTAGAAGCAATTTAATAATAATTACAAGTACAAGCAAAAGCTGTTTATGGCAAGCAAAGGCAAAGAGAGATGTTATTATATACTTCCCATCATCAGGAAGCAGGGCTCTGAGTGTAGCGGCTGCTCTGAAGGACGGACACCATTGACAAATATCCCCCCACTTCCTTCTTTCATTTAGTTCTTGTGTGTGAGCTGACATCATATGGCACAGAATACCCCTTTGGCCAGTTTGGGTCATCTGCCTCAACTGCATCCCCTCCCAAGACCTTGCCCACCCCTCAGCAACTCTTGGGGCAGGGAAATGTTGGAAAAGCACAGCCTGGATGCTTGTTCAGCAGCAGCCAATACACTGGTGTGTTATCAACAACCAGCTACAGCACTGCAAAACACAGTACTAGAAAGGTGCTGTGAGGAGAATTCACTCCAGCCCAGCCAAACCCAATACAGATTCATCAGGTATGATTCTATGATTCTATGATCTTTAAGAGCAGTAAGTGTAAATGAAATTATCACTGCCTTGCTCATGTTTTGCATAATTTACAAGCCTTATGCTTCTTTGATACTAAGTTTCTCTGGCTAAGTTTGATGTGACAGATAAAAGGCCTGGATCTCTGTCCCAAAACTAATTTGCAGCTCACAGCCTCTCTGGTGTTCACAGTTAAAGAGGCTGACAATCTCATGTAAGTATAGGATGGTGGTAACTTGGAAGCTGAAATTTTTGGCAGGGGAAAAGTGACCTAATTATTCTCTGAACCAGTATATAAACAAAGAAAGAATTCAGCATGTTATTTCATTTATTTTGCACATGAAATATATATTTGACACAAATAAGATACAATAATGGTTGCAAAGACATCTAGAAGGATCACCAAAGAAGCTTGTTTATTTCTAAGGTTTGGAAGAAAAAAGTTCTTTAGTCATGGGACCCCTAGTAGTATTCCTGAGACTGTTTTGATGCTTGCATAGGTGAAAATTAAGACTGGGGGATATGCATGATTGCAATGAGTGTGCTTGTGGTGAGTATGCTTGCAGTACGATTGCAAGAGTTTGAGCTTTCAGCAGTTTTACCAGAAGGAAGAAAACTGGAAAGTAGATAGCATTTGGTAAGTCTGCTTTACACACAGGTCTTTTTCAGTCTGTTGTATTATTTCAAAATTATTTGACAATTTCTCTTTTTGATAGAGGACCTAGTTAACTCACTTCTCAAGTACAGTAGATATTTACCATTGGACTTCACTGCTTGTGTAAGGTGAGAATACACTGCTTGTGTAAGGTGGTAGATAAGACCAGTGCCCCCACATTTTTCATTAGGTCAGCAGACTCAGTGATATAATTTTAGCTTTGGGAAAGTTTCCTGTTATTTTTCACAATCTCAGTTTAAGGATTCAGTCAATGAAGTAGGCTACATAAGCATATTTTGTAGGGAATCTGGAATGCTTTGAGAAATCCCTGAAATGCCTCTGCATGCCTTAAGAAAATTGATGCAGTCATATTTGACTGGAATGCAGTAGTTGCAACTGTGTGTAAGAAGGGCTTTGTAGCTTTTTTATGTTATCTGAATACACGTGGAAATGATTGTTGAAAATTCAATATTCATAGGCACTTAACAGAGTTTCACTTGTTAGAGCCCATAAGAGAACTTGCTGCTTGTGGGAATTGCATGAATTGGGAACTGTGGGGAAGAGAAACTCATCTTCTCTGACTAGTGGTTTGTTGCTGTCAGTTTGTGCTGTTGAATGCTGCTGGAATCTGGATTTTTGGGGGAAGATTTGACTTATCCCCTTATATGGCAATGATGGGATGACTCTAAAGTTTAGTGCTAAGAAATGACATTGCAGACAGTATTTCTAGGTCACAGCCAAATATGCAGTTATGTTCAGGTTTACAGTCATGATCCACAGCATCTTGTGAAAAACCTTCAATGGGAAAGAAGGGGACTATTTTTGCATATGTGTTATCTGTGGGGATGTTAAACCTTTGAGAATATGAATCTTGGTAAGTCCTTTAGGTTTTGCTGTTTGGGAAATGCAATCAAAATTCAGTAAAGATTTTAGGCTCTGTGTTTACAGAATAATACACTGCACAAGGTTAGATGCTGAACCTGCCATATACTCAAAAATATATGGTAAGATAGAGACATCAGATCACGTATTACTAGGCTGAGGATCTTTGCACAGTGTGATTCAGAATCAGCATACTCATAAGGGAAGTCAGGCAGAGTTCCAGTATGCAAACTCAAAACAGTGAACCTGAAGAGCCTTGCTCAGGTGCTGCTTAAGCCCCAAAGGTCACTTGCAGCCTTATTTAAAGGTCTCGACATGCATTCCAACTTACAAGCAGAATATTTGCTTTCTAAAAGGGAGTCCTTGGTTCCCTCTCCTCCTCCATTCAGAGCTGTTTTTGTGTTTTATGTTCAACAGTCACCAGATAAAATACAGGACTAAAGGTACAAGTGCACAACCTTCCAAGTAACAGCTTATAGTGTTACAATGGTTTGTGCAGCTGCACAACCTCAACACTTTTTCCTTCTGTGGTTATCCATAACGAGTGTTAACATGATGCAAATCTACCCTGATGTTAAGATAAGGACTAGCATTTGGGCTTGAAACTGGCAGAGTAATCAAGTAGTTTCTATTTTATTAAACTGAGCAGCCCCAGGATCTAGGGAAAAAAATCTAGTAAGAGGCGGAAGGTAAGATTTTTTTCAGTATAAATGAAGTACATAATGAAGCAAAACAATGCTGATAATTTAATTTACTGATGACCACTGTGTAGGACACTCATGGCTTAATTTTCACATACTAATAAATTCTCTCGTTGTGGTATCTGCTAAATTAATTTTCCATCCTTCCTTATTATTAAGTTAATCTCCTATCTATAGAAAACGTGTTTATATTACACACAATTCATGCCTCTTAAAACCATAGCACATGTATTTATAGTATATATAATCAAGTAAAAAGATTTGCAAATCCTAAAATAACTCAAACTGGCTTAGAGCATTGCCTTAAGATATCAGAACTGTACAGTAAAGGTCATGCCAACTAATCATGGGCTAAATAATGGGAGGTGGGTATGGGTCTGCCCTCTACTGGCCTCTCTCTGCTGATGGTAAGTAGATACACATACAGGGCATGATGTATGTGAAGCCCATATAGTTCCCTCTCTTTCAACTGAGTGATTGCTGTTGTCAGTAGTGAGTCACTATGAATGCTAAAGTGAATAGGTTGGATGCCTACACAACCTCAGTACCTCACACTGCTTCCTGCCTTTCTGTTTTTCCACTGCCTGGTGTACTTCATGAGATACATTCTTTGATATATGAGGAAATTAGTGAGACTGTCATCTTGGTTATTTTTTTTCCTCACAAATTTCCCTTGTTCAGTCATGTGATGTAATTTTAATATTTTTAATCTTTCTCTCATCTACTACTGTCTCTGCTTCCACATCTCTCTGTGGGAGTGAGATGAGCTGCCGTGTCCCCCTTGGCAGCATAGGGTATGATCTGAATTGCAAGCCCAGGTTAGTGTTTTTGCTTACCCAAAGCTCTGCGGTTGCAGGCAGCTAGCATGTTGTCTGTGTCAGTTGTCAACATCATCTTTCCATTGAAAAGTGTAGGCTGGTGTCAGAGCAGGTATTTGTAGATGGTTCTCCATTTGATAACTAGTATCTCTGGTGTGTAGCTATGAGGAAACTGAATTGGGTCACTTAGAGTCCTTTCCGATATTAAATTCCAGCTGGAAAACTACTTGACTTTGGGTTTTCATTTACACTCAGGGCCCATAATCTGACAGAAAAATGTTTGTTCATTTTAGATCAGAGCACAGCCATGCTGACAGAATTTTAATTACACTTCTGTGTAAAAGTCAGTTCCTATGGATCTGGCTGCAAAAAAAGTGATGCAAACTGTAAATGCTAAGGAAAAAAGAGCCACCTTGTCTCAGTTCTGTCTTGTATCTGTGCAAATAAATACCACTAATCCTCCCAAATAACCTGAGAAGTCAATGAAAGGCTAAGAATAAACCTTACTGGTTTGCATTTGTATTTTTCTAATAGAAAAAAACACAAACCATACCAAACCAAAACAGAACAACGATTTTGTGGGATTTCATTCATAAAGATTTATTCTTGAAAGTTTAACCAAAAAGAAAACGGACAGTAAAAATGCACAAACATCACAGTCTTTTGCCTGTTCCTGTATATGTAATTGTCAAGTTTGCATGTTTGATCTCTGCTGGTTATAATTTAGGGAGAAAATGATGGAACTGTTTCTCTTTGATTTATTTCTGTTTCATGTCATACTACCCATTTTCATGGCACATAAGTATTGGTTTTGATCAACAGAGCTGAGTTTTAGCAAGAGGCTTCTGAGCAGTGTCAAACTGACATGTCAAGCAGCTGTGCCAGAAAACTGCAGATGAGTGTTTCACAAGAAAACAATTAAATTACTTCTGAAATGAGCAAAGCTGAGTGAATGAAACTTAGTTGATGGTTGGCAATATCAGTTCTTGACCTTCATGTTTTCTGCTTTCAGAAATACTATTGGGAAGGCAAAAGGGATTGGGAGAGAGACATTATAATAATGCATAATATTATAGTCTATATGAGTTCCTCACTGGAGTGACCTGTTTATATTTCACTTAACTGCTTTACTGTAAAAATGAATGTAGTATTTGCAGAGAGATTTACCATAGCTCTTCAAAATTTTATGACTGCCCATGCAGTCCTTGTTATGTATTCTCAGGATTAATGGGTAAACCATGGGGATGTTCTTGGCGTTTCATAGCCTGACCTTTTGGCTGTTATAATTGTGTAAGAATAAAGAGAAATTGTAATAATGTAGCAGAATGGCATGTTTTGCCTAAGTGTTACTTCCATTATTCTTCACTTTCAATTCCACTGAGAGATTAAATGTGAATCTGACTAGTCAGGGAATATTCCTAGCAGTCAGTCCTTCAGTGGCCTTTGGCTTTTTAGTTACTGTAGAGCATGGAGCTTTCTGATGATAATTTACTGGTCTGACTTTCTCTGGATATAGAGAAATAGTATAGCATTTGGGCATTAATTAATTCAATATCCTGGTTGTTATACCAGTAATATTCATGGTAAACATAAGTCCCAGATTTATTAAGCATTATAATATCTGATTCCAAGGCCTGTGACTTTACATAAAACCTTGTTTCATACATATCCTAAAATACCTATAGAGTGGAGAATTTAAAATGTCCCACCACTGACCTTAGTTCATATGTTGACTGTAGCCACCAGATAGCCCTTACTTTGTTTGTTTGGTAAAACACTTTTATCTTGACTGTAACTCCACTGTCTCTTTAAAGCAATTAGTGTTTACAGAAGTTTCCTGGTTTTATTTTGTGGTTCATATGAAATTAACCAACTGAAAACAAAATCACAAGTTCCTTAAAAAAAGGAAAATGTGAAACCAGTAACTACTCAGTTGTCCAAGGTTTTAACTTACTTTTTTCTGTAAGAGCCTACCTGCTTTTGTAGGTAAACTGACATTTCCCAGCTTTTTGCAGAGGAGATTGAGACCTAAGGGGAAGACCAAGCATTGTATCATCTTTCCTCAGCTCACAGTGATGTTAACAAAGCGTGAGCTATGGAGTCTTCCTTAGTGATGCAGATCCAGTAAGAACCCATCTTAGACAGCAGACTGAGTTTACGAGGTTGGCAGAGTAAGTGAAAAAACCCAACATCTGAAAAATAATCTAAAGTAAAAACTGAATGGTGGTGACAGTTTCTAAGGCAGCTGTCATCTGAGAACAAATTTAACAGTGTACAAATTTACATCACATCAAAGGCAAAGACCCACCAAATTTTCTTGGCAGAGAAGAAGAGAGTACATATCGCACAAGTGCTATTCTGCTGGCAACACACTGAAGGTGGTTCAGAAGAATTGGAACACATGTTTTCCTGCTGTCAAAATTCAGATCTGGAGAAAACAGAGAATTACATTTCCAAAACAAGTGCCCAAACACAGGTTTTTAAATTCATCCCAGTACAGAGGTGGCCTGACATTCAGTGAAAGTGAGATTCCTGATGTTCAGCTGAATTATGTTCTGGATTCAAACACTGTCCTTATTTTTATGAAACACTTTAATTCATGGATCCTTCTTTTTTACTTCATATTTCTTCAGAGTTCTTTTTCTTCAAATCATTAGGCAACAAAACCCTTTGCTTTTTCCCTGTTGTGGGGCTGCACTTGCATCTCTATTCAAATTACATCTGTCTCCATGAATTTCCTAGTGTGGTTTCAAGATGGAAAGGGCAGTTGTGACCAGCATCTGCAGATCAGTAACTTAGAGAACATGGGCTAAAGAACTATGCATGGTCTTGTGCAGAAACCCTGAATTCTCTTGCCAGAATTTTGTCCAGTGTTAGATGTGGCATCACAATTTGAAACACAGGAGTTTCAGTTCTTGCTTTAGATTCTCTGATCTATCTTCTCATTGAAAAGAGCTCCATGCCATACGTTCTCCAAGCCACTCTAGACAGCAAAGCTTTGATAAAAAGCATTCAAACAAAATTAGTTCAGTGGAAAGCAAGAATACACTTGCTAAGAATTTGTGTAATAAATATAAAACTAGGGCATGCAAATTTTCTCTCTAGTTTCCAGTAGAGGAGTACAGGCAGAGTGTACTTGCAGCAAAATTTGTTTGTGTATAATAACCATAGCCCATAACCACTCAGAAGTTTTGTACTTAGACAGGACTTTGTGTACTGAACTTTCATGTTTAGTAACAGCAGTACCCAGAGAGGCCAAATGCAGAAGGTCTAATCCTGTATTGCAAAACAGCATTACTCACCAGTGGAAACTCCTTGGAAGGAAGCAGTCTGGGAGGACTGACAAAGCTGTGGGAGTGTGAGAAGCATTCAGTAAGCAGCAGAAGAGAACATGAGGTAGTGAATACACTATTTCTAGTGGGACTTAATTTTATAATTTTGTATAGTAATAGGTTTGAAATACAGTGTAAATCTTTTCTCTACAGCTATGAAAGCCAGACAGCCTGTTTCCCTCCACTTACTTAGTCACCATCAGTGCCAAGAGCTTCACAACCTCTTTTGAATGGAGAGACTCATGAGGTTGCCCAGACCTCAAGAGAGACTGGGACCTGCTGGAGAGAATCCAGCGGAGAGCCACAAGGATGATTAGGGGACTTGAGAGAGACTGAGAGACCTGGGGCTGTTTAGTCTTGAGAAGACTGAGAATGGATCTCATCAATGTATATAAATATCTGAGGGGTGGGTGTCAAGTGGATGGGGCCAAGCTCTTTTTTTTCAGTGGTGTGCGGTAATAACACAAGGAACAATGAGTTCAAGCTTGAACATAGAAGATTTCACCTCAACATGGGGAAAAACTTCTTTACAGTGAGGATGACACAGCACTGGAACAGGCTGCCCAGAGAGGTTCTTCTTCTGGAGCCTTCTTCTCTGGAGACTTTCAAAACCCACCTGGATACATTCCTGTGTGGACTACTGTAAGTGATCCTGCTTTGGCAGGGTGTTGGGCTTGATCACCTCTTGAGGTCCCTTCCAACCTCTAATGTACTGGGCTACTGTGATACTGTGACCAGTCTCTGCCAGGCTCTAACGCTGCCATGTGATGGCAAAGCCTTGGTACTGCACAGCAGCTGCCCGATAGTGAAAAGTCGACATTTAAAATAAGTGTTTTTTTCTCAAAGGAAATGTGTATGGTTAAGAACTAGATTTCATTTTTTCCAACACCATTTTATGATAATTTCCTCATGATGCAAGTCCTGCTTTCCTGAACTAAGCATGGTTTAAACAGTAGGAAAGCTCTAATGTTTGCAACATTACAAATCCTTTTCATCCCTGCTCACTGCGCTTTCCCATAGAGACAGGATGCTGGAAACTTTTGGTCTGCTTTTTCCTTTTTTTTTTTTTTTCCTGTTCTGGGCCCTCTGTGGTGTTGCTCATAGCCATTCAGACAAGCACAGGGTAGCAGGCAGTGAAACCTTTGTGACTGTAGGTATGATTTTGGATGTTCGGCATTTACTGAGTGCCATGATGTTGTTTCAAGGGCAGCATATTTTGTGCTTGAATGGACACTCTTTACAAATACCTTAGTAGTGTAGTTATGCTATGCAAAGTGGTGGTTTCATTCCCCACTATGACACTGGTTTGTATAACAGTTTCTCAGTCCCACCACTATAAAGCTGATTTTTCAACATGCCAGGCAATAAGTCTGGCATGGAAAGCACCCTTCCATTCAGAACTCTGCTCCTGGTTATAGGTCAATTGTCATCAGTGGAGACATACTGATGATCTTGGTGCTGCTGCTAGACAAAGATGGATTGAAATTTGAACCCTGAAAAAGGAAAAAGGATTGACTACTACTAATTTATTTCCATAAGAGGAAAAGTAAGTAGGTTGCAATTCTACATCATATTCTGTTCTATGATTACAAAGTGCTTTACTGCCTGATTCTCTTCATAGCCTATCCTAAGACTGAGGCAAACCTGATATATTTCATTTCTCTGAAAACAGCAGCAACAATCAGGTAAATAATTCAACCTTTGTAGCTCTTCCTTGAATTTGAATTTAGTGTGTTTCTTTGTCTCCATAACCACTATAACCTTGAGCTTAAAGTTTTCACCCTTACTGATCTGTAGTTACACTCTCTCAACAATGCTGGAGAAAAACTCCATTGAGAATGCAGTTGACTTTAATTTGTGAGTTTGCACTGTTCCAACAGAGATTTCAGGCAAGGAAACTACACCTCATAGCTCATAAATCTTAAGCAGCATTATAGAAGAAAGAGGAAAAACTTAAATATATCTTTCAACCATAGTGAATTATTTTAATTGCCATTACTTTTTCTGTCATTAGTAAAATGTCTGTGGGTGAAGCATAGTCTTGAATGATACAGATGTGTATGAGTTACCTGCTTGCCAATTCTACTGTACCCAGGTAATGGTCACCCAACTGCAGTCTAGTGTTATTCTAAAAAAAGAAAGAACAATGGCTCATGAATTGGGGCACCTTGAGGTGCCCCAGACCTTAGGTCAGCCCTCACTGCAAGCATTTCATATATGTGAGGTGAACAGGTTCTAACCTGGATGAAATAAAGATTTGCTATACTATTTTCTGTAGGGACACAGTTAACTTGTGTTCTTCAAGGATGGCTTAAGCATCCATGTGTTCTGCATGGTAAAGAAGAGCAGAAGGGATTAATATGAAAGGTTATTCCTGAAGTTATCTTGCCATGGTAAAAGCAATTCCAAATCTCTATGTTGATTTGTATCTGCAGGCATGGCACTGCAATATATCCCAAACCTAACAGTCTGGAGCACAAACAGACCAAATGATGTTCTGTGTTCATCTCAATTCTTTCTGCATATTAAAAGGGTATTCTTCCTGGCATGTTCATGAAGGCATCAATCATCTGCCTCAATACTGAGCACATTGTTATCTGTATATACTCTGCAAGGTGTCCTTGCCCTGAAGGAACTTCTTTTCTCTCATTCAGTGTTCACAAGGAGGGTTCATCATACTGTCTGTTTTCACCCACACTCCTTTCCAGGTTTCCGCCACTGACTCAGCTGACAGCTGCCATTATCTGACAGCATCTTTTCAGACATCTGTCTTCTAAGCCACTTTCTGCTCCATCACCTTCTGTCTTTCATCTGAGATCAGAGATCAGGCTTCCTTCACCTTTCTTAAAACACAATACATTTTTTGTAAATTTCCAGATGCCCTGAGTCTGGACAGACATCACACAGCACTGCCTCAACAGATCTGGTTCTCATCAATCTGGAAAAATGAATGGGCTGCCAGTCACGCCAGCCCCACTAGAAGTTTCTGCATGTATGTGAGTGTATATGCATGTGTGCACGTGTTTCTCCCATGCTACAGCATCAGCTCTGCAGTTGTAGTGCCCTGGGCCCCACTCATGCAGCAGCACATCTGGCACTAGTGGAAGACTTCCTTCAGAGCCATAGCACTTTTGATCTTTCCTAATCTCTCCCACTAATTCATTCTTTCTCTTTTAAGAAAGAGGTGGAGAAATCATTGCAAACATGTCATCAACAGTGATATGTTTTGCTGAGAGGGATGATGCAATAGCCAAATAACCCCTGTGAAGCTAGTGTGCACTGGAAAAAATTATGACCTGTCTATGGTCTGAGGTAATGAGCTATGTTCCCTCTTCACTATATCCAGTCAACACTGAATTTCCCACAAGCAGCACTAAGCAGTCTTGAATACCTCTTCCACCACAAAATTTCTATCCAGTGCTATGGCCTTTACAAGCCTCACTCCATCATTACTTTGATGCTAGCTTGGACATTTGGGCAACTTGTAAGCTGTTTCTAATGGCAGAAAAGCTAAGAGGATCAAGTGTTTCTGTGATACCTACAGGGCCATGGTGTTATGTTTGTACCAACACTTTTCATCTAGAAAATAAGCATGTCAGCAATGATGGCCACGTTATTTGATCAAAACAAAAGCATACAAGGTCAAGACAAATTTGCTCGGCATGCATTTCAGGAAAGACTGGTAATAGACCTTTTTTTCTATTGCACTACTGCCTGCAAGATCCAGTTGCAGACTAGATCTCTTGCATGCTAGAAGCTGTACAAAGAAAGTACTACTTGGCCATACATGTGTGATACAGTTAACAGAGGAAATGTTTTTACTACCACTGCCATTGATAAAGTGAGCCTACTTGCAGCAATGATGGGACGTTGTAAGATACAATCTGACTTTAGAACAGGACGTTATAGCTATCTAATAACTAGTTAATGGGAAGGGATTTTGAGCTACTGCTTATTAATCCTGTCACCATCAAACAGCCCTATAGCAATACAAACTATAGGTTTCTTTCTACCCACCTCTCACTGCCATTTTAAAAATTGTATTATCTTGCAGTGGTGTCATAGCTGTATGGGTTGACCATTCTTGGGTAGTTCTCCAGAGATGACCCAGTATATGGTTGGCAGCCTCTTTGCTTTCTTCTGTATTATCTGAAAATGCGTCACCACAGAAATGTCAAGTTAGTAATGGAAAAGGAAATACACAGAAATGCAATTCTTGTATTTTCCAGTTAAATGCTTCCTTTCCCCATTTTCTTTCTCTCAAACTGTCTGAATTCCTAAAGTAATCACCCAGTTTTCATTCTGGCACAAATTTCCTCTGTTTATTCTTTGATTTTCTTTACTTTCTTACCTAAATCACAAAGCAATATATGATTTAGCTATTGCTTAATTCAGAATTTAGAAGCTGCAGCAAATTATGTGAACTATGGATAAAGTGAATTTGTAGAATGTAATTGTTATCAGTGTTTTTAAATGGCTTCATTGACTGTACTTTTTGTCAGCTACATTGTAAAGACCTACAGAAATAACCATAAAAACAGTCACTAAAACTCATTTCTTGGACATATTTTTCAGAGGCATGTACAAAAGACATCTTTATGCTGCATTTCTACATCATGCTTTGTAGCATATAACTCACAATCAGGTGTTTCAGCTCAGACCTTCCTCACAGTGCCAGTGAAGCTAGAAAAGCCCAACATTCTTTCTTTTGTAGCATAACGGGAGAAAATACTTTTGAGATTTTCTAGAAATTCTCAACTGAATCACGTAAACTTAGAATTGCCAAAGCTGAAAAAGTCCTAGGCTAGATTTTCA
>NC_072053.1:54551936-54716936 GCF_027791375.1 Indicator indicator | reverse complement strand
GGGTTTCTAAATGTTTTTCTTGTGCTGCGGGGTCAGGGTACAACCGTTCGTGTGAGGCAGGGGGTGCTAACCTTGCTCTCTGGGCTGTGTGCAGTTCACCGTAACCCACATGCCACGCTTGGGAGCTCTGCAAACAAGCAGTGAAACAAAGTGGACTTCGGCACTTTCGGGGGCGCCTTCGGGAGCATGACCGTTGAAGTCCGAATTAGGCAGACAAAAGGGGCCACTGCAAGCAACCATATCTCAATTCGCTTTCGGTGCAATTCACACACTGATACCTCAAGTGTAGTTTCCTCAATGCATGGGAACAAGACATGCTTAAGTGAAAATTTTAGAGAATGCCTGCGGGGCTTCCCCACCGCCATTATTTTAGGGCGTCAAGAAAAAGACGGTGAGGGACCCCTCTCCACATCCTCATTCCCATCCGCGCCTTCCTCCATCCCTGGGGGTTGAAGGGGTGGTGGGGCGGGTGTAGGAGGCTAGAACCCGAGGTGAGAAGTAGCCCCGGCCCCTCCCTGTCCCGGCCCCCTCACTGTCCCGGTCCTGCTATGCCACGGCTTCTGATATGCCACGGCTCCTGACACGCCACGGCTCCTCACCGCCCCGGCCCCCACACGCCCCGGGACCGCCCCAACCACGCCCCACAGAGGTTAGTGGTGGTGGCAGCAGCAGCGGCAGCTCCACTCTTCTGTAGCCGCCACCATGACGGACCGCTCCACCTTCGACACCAATGTCATCACCATGACCCACTTCGTAATGGAAGAGGGCAGGCGGGCGAAAGGCACTGGAGAGTTCACGCAGCTCCTCAACTCCCTCTGCACAGCCATCAAAGCCATCTCCACCGCCGTCCGTAAAGCGGGCATCGCCAACCTGTGAGTCCCGGGAGCGGTGGCAGCACCCCCATCTCCCGCCATCCCCGTGGGTCCAGGGGATCCTGCTGCCTACCGGGTGGTGGGGATGGAGATGAGGGGTGTCACCAGAAAAACGTGTGAGTGGGATTGCATTCACCCACATCCACTCACCCCCTTTGCACAGAGTTTAAAGTAACTCTCAGTATCTTGGGCTCTTGATTTTCTCCAATTAAATGGGTCCTATGACTTTTTAACTGCATAAGGCATGCAGTCTTTGATAGATGTCTGCTGCTGCTAGACATTCACACAAATCTTCAGCAGGTTTGCATACTCTGAACAGAAGACCAAAGGAAATAACTCAAAGACAAAACCTTTGAAACTATGGCTGGATTATTGCTTGTTATAGTAGCTTAATATCAGAGCGCCAGTTTATGCTATGAGGTATTTAATCAAATTCTGGGGGGTAGGGTAGGGAGTTCATACTGCATCATAACAACTTGGTTTTCTTTGTGACACTCTGGATGTCTAAAGTTTTTTAAAGGAGCACTAGTTAGAAACAGTTACTGAGTCTATAGTCAGCCAGTTGGAGGGGAATTGCTCTGGACATGTATCAGAAGGAAATTAGCACTCCTGAAATGTTGAATAACTGGAACTGGTTGTAAGTAACTAATCCCTCTACATATTTTACATATCAATGATAAACCAGATTGTATGTTGATTGGAGCTTTAGATGTAGTAGATATGAATTTGCCCAACAAGCTGTGTAGTAGAAAATAAAATAAGCAAAAGGTCTTTGGCAATACAGAGTAACATTTATTATAAAACATATCAGGGAGTCAAATATTTTGGTGACTGCAGTTAACAGAATTGAAGCGACTGAAAGAGAGAAAAATAAATTCTTCATGTATTTTTTCTGTTTTGACTTCAAAATTTATGTGTTAGCTTTTCAATCTCTATGTGCTATCTCTTTCATATTCCTCTTATGTTCATCAGTAAAGACCAAAGTCTCATCTCTCTGATCCATTTTTTGTCAGTCTAAGGACCCATTCCTTGTGTGTCCTACATGTGTGTTTGTTGGCAGCTGCCCACAGGTTCTGTAGTTTGACTTATGATGCCCTATAGTGGATTTGTCTCTCCACCAGGGCTGCTGTAGCCAGCTTTGGACTTTTAAGCCTTCTTGAGATGTACTTCTCTTCCTGTGGGACTGCATTTTGTAAGCAGTGGTGGGATTTTGCTTGGCTACAAGGGACTGTGGACATGTAGGGATTGCTGGTGCCCATTTCTTTGCATCAGCCTCAGGTGCAGATGCCCAGCAGCTGAAGTGTGGAACAGTTGCTGACTTTTCACAGGGCATCCTGGGAGTCCCCAGCAGAAAAGGCATAAGAGCTGTAGCTGCTGGCCATATGGAGCTTTTACTCTGAGGATCAGGACTCACAAGCATGGTGTTCAAAGCATATTTTCTTCTAAAACACTTTCCCATTTGCAGAAAAATATTCAAGCTCCTCTAGCAGAGAGAGGGAGGAACAGATCTTTGTCTAAAGAAATGCAGTACATTGTTAAAGTAGTGTGTTCAGTACTATTGCAAAAAGCCTGAAACACTTGTATTCAGCGTAATCAATAAATCATAGCTGAAGGACATAAGAATGATCTGACTGTGTGCAGAGCTGGCTGTTGCTTTTCTCTTTTTAGAGCTGAACTTCCCCTCTCTCTGTTTTGTATGCTTTCGAACTCTCCCATCACAAGGTCTCCTAGCACTTCCTGATGCAGGTTTGTTTGATTCTGCCTGGATTGCAGGGTTTTATTTGTGTTTTGTATTAGTAGTCCTCTGTTTTATTCCCAGGAAAATGTTTAGTACTTCTAATCAAAACTGAAATGAAAACATTAAATGTAAACGTAAAAATGATGACTCATCTGTGAGCAAAGTACTCCACTGTAATTTGTGCATCGTACTCCTAAACACGAGCAAATTACATATGGAGGTTGTAGCTAACTAGTGTCATCAAATTAATTGTTACCTTTTAGGTTTTCTAATGAAGTTCTAGCTTTTTGGCCATGCAAATATAATATTGAAGTCTAGGATTTATGTGATTCTTTGTTTTGTGTTCCTCACTTTGATGTCTTCTTCCACTGTGGCAAATGTTAGCAGGTCTCATCGAGAATCCACTGGACAGTAAATAAAAATCAGGCTTAGAGATCCAAGATCTCACCCAAAAATCTGTTTTATGACAAGCATAAGGTTGCTAGAAACAGAGTGCTTTGGAATATGTAGTGCCCTGTTCTCACAAAATGCTCTCCCCTTTCCATTACTCTAGCTATGGAATTGCTGGGTCTACCAATGTGACAGGAGATCAAGTAAAGAAGCTGGATATCCTTTCCAATGACCTGGTGATTAACATGCTCAAGTCATCCTTCAGTACATGTGTTATCGTGTCAGAAGAAAACAAAGATGCTGTGATAGTGGAAACTGATAAAAGGGTTAGTAGCTTTAAAAGTTTTCTCTACTTGAATTAAAATCAGGCTTAACAAATGCATTACTTCAGATTTGAGAAACTGAAACTGAGCTAAAAATTTCAGAGAACATATACTTTTCTGTATTGGCAAAGAAAGGAGGAAGTGGTGGGTAGAGAGAGTGCCAGTCACCATTTGTCCTTTCTGTTGTTTCTGCTCTCAAGACTGACATTTGTCAGGTTTACTTTTTTACTCTGTTGTTCCTCCCCACCTTCTTTTCTCTTCCACCTTTTCCCAACTGTGAAAGAAACTTATTTCTTCTTTATCCTATCTAACCTCTGGAACTCTGCTGTAAGTCAGTCAAGCCCTTTGTGAAGTAGCTTTAGCAGCAGGACACTGAGGGGCTCATCTGTGCAGTCACATTTCAAGGTCTTTCATTCAAGAAAGTTCTCCTTGAAGCTCAAGAAAGACTTGTCAACAATGAAACAAAAATACCTTCTATTGATTTATTATTATTTCCATTTACAAGTCTACATGCACTTGTTAAGTGATAGTTCCTTTTTCCTAGTTAGCATTTTGGTATGATCATGTAAAAATCTGGGCAAAAAATTTGCAAAAACAAACCATAAAATATGATTTAGAAAGTATGACAATGTTTGCTTTGTCAAAGCACTTTTCTCTTTCTCCTTCTCTCCTTGATGAGAAATATTCAAAATTGATTTATAGGCATGAGCTTAATGAATATTGCTTGGATGAATATGATTTTAGATCTTCCAAGATCCCTGAAGGAGGTTCAGTGTTAATACTTTTTTAACTTTTTTCTTTCCTATTTAAGCCAGAATTCCTACCTGTAGAGTACAGCATTGCCGAACTTAAATAAGTTTCTAGCATGTGGGGCAAAATCAAACAAAAAGTGAATAAACACTTACTTCTTCTTCTTTTTCTTCTTCTTCTTCTTCTTCTTCTTCTTCTTCTTCTTCTTCTTCTTCTTATTATTATTATTATTATTATTATTATTATTATTATTATTATTATTATTATTATTATTATTATTACTACTGTGGATAAAATAAGGGGGTGGAAATCTCCCAAAAATCAGGAAAAGACTGCAGATAGACTACAGTAATTTCTGACCAGCTGTCAGAGAACAGATAAAATTAAATGTGTAGTTTCAGAATGTCAGGTGTTAAAGGTCTTTTTAATGGCTCTAATTTTAGATCTACATGAAAAAGGCTGATCTTCTTCATTTGTCTGTTTCCTTATAATTCAAAAGCTGTTTTGTTATACAAGATGAGAAACTGTAGCCTAAATGCTAGCTGCTACAGGATGTCTATCAAAATGGATCAGCAGTAATTTAATAAGTGAAGCTAAATTAAGAATTAAAAAAAATATTCCCCTTATGCGTATTAAAAATTGTGCAGGAAAAATACACCTTTCCTGTGCCATCATCAGTCACTTACGTTAAAGATGTCCCAGCTTCTTCTGTGGCACAAATCACACAGCTGTAATCAAGAATTACATCTAGGCCAAAGATTTCTAACATTTGAATTCAGTTTCTTCATAATCAGTAGGAGCCTTTTCATTTATATTGCCTTGAAAGTGCCTGAGAAAATTTAGCTATTGAAGTATTTTTATGTAGGGCAAATGGGTAAACAATGTCTCTAACCTAGTTGTTCCTTCTTTTACATTTTCTAGGGTAAATACATAATCTGCATAGACCCTCTAGACGGCTCTTCAAACATTGACTGTCTTGTTTCCATTGGGACCATCTTTGCCATCTATAAAAAGGTAAAATGCTTTCAGGTAGGGCAGATAAAACTATTATTGTGCACCTTTTGATGAAATTGCATGGGAAGACAATGAAATCTCACTAAATATGTTTGTGAAAGACACCTTCAGGACCAGCTTTATGTTAAATCTGCTATTTCAGACGCTTGTACAAATACAACATTTGTGAGGGATTTGCGTTAGTCTCATAGAAGTACTGATATGTAGATGGAAGCCTGGCTGATACTTAATTAGCCATCTATGAACTGCCTCTTTCAGAAAAATGATGTCTTGGATTTTATGAATATTTGTATTGAGACAAAACACCACAAAATCATCACCTACTTGGGGAACCTGCTTTTGGGTTTTCTTCTTCTCTGTACTTAATAGTGCTGTTAGCCTAAGGATAGGCTTCAAACACAAACCAGAGCTGAAACATGACAGGTGCATTCAAAGTGTCTAATTCACTCTGAGAGGCAGAAATGTTGTCTGAAGGAGCTTGAAATACCAGACTTACAAGTCACAAGGTAGGGAAAAATGTCAGTCAGTTAAAACACACCCAACTGTCCGTTTTTATTATCTTTTGTATGTTGTCACACATCCCAAGGTTACTATTTTCGATTTATTTTTGTATGAAACAAAAGAAAGCAAAAAAATCCCAAGTGTTTCTTGGTTAGCTCTGAACTCTGTGAGTCATGTTTTACTTCTTGCTTTTCAACTGTGCTTTGGAGTTTGCCTCCCAGCTGTGTTCATCATCACCTGCAAGGAGCTGCACAGCTTTATATTTATAATCTCCTTAATCCTTTCCTGCTTCCTGCATTCCAGCTAGGCTAGGAGCATTTCTATATCAATGTATTTGTCTCCCCCATATAATTTGTATTAGTGCATCTGGTAAGAAGCTCAGCTGTGGATCATGGAAGTATTTGTTCCACCTCATGCATGGATATGGAGTCCAGTTATATACGAACTATAGAAAAGAAGTAAGGCTGACTATGCTGTTTTTATTCTAGGGGTCCCCTGATGAACCTTCTGGGAAAGATGCTTTACAGCCGGGACGTAATCTTGTGGCAGCTGGTTATGCTCTCTATGGGAGTGCCACAATGCTCGTGCTGGCCACTTCTGCTGGAGGTGTCAATTGTTTTATGCTGGATCCGGTGAGAATATTATCTGCATCTTTCTGTTTCTTTATTAGTGATAACATAAGAACTGTTTGTTCCCCACCACCAAAACAACAGCAGCAACAAAACCCAAAACCAACCAAACAAAAAAGGGAGCAATTTTCAAACTAATAAGGGGAAATTAAATACATTTAATAACCCATCAGCAATAATGTTCTGCCTGCCTGCTGCAGCAGTCCTATGTGTCATTTAACAACAGGAAACAGCTGAGTCACTGAAACAAATATACTGCATGTGCCAAGTTGTGTGGTATTTTAAATGAGCTGTTTTCTTCAGCGCAGAGTGCAGTTCAAGACTTGAGACTTGATTAAATGCCCCTTAAGACCTTGGTTTTTCCTTCATAATGCTAAGTCCTTAATAAACAAGGGAAACAGAAATATTTAACCTTCTTCTGTGTTTTCAGATCCCACCATGATGTGTAAAAGAGTAAGTGGCATGTGTGGGTGCATTTGACTTTCTAGCATGTGTTAACAGTATGATTTAAAAAATAAAAGTCATAATGATCATAGCAGAAAGTAGTTTGCTTTTAGTGGCCCTTTTTTTTTTTTTTTGTAATCAGTTAGTCAGGCTATGTCACCTGCCAGTATTAAATTTTCAGAACCTGCCATGGTCAAGCAGCATCAAATATAATTTGGTGCTGGCTGTTAGGTAGACGCCTGTATTTTTTGTCTATATTCAGAGGGTGGACTTAACTTTGAGCATGCATGCATGTTATTTTTTTATAAATGCTCACTTGGAAACTTACTTTAGAGAAAACTAATCAGACCAGCCCTTAGTTACAGTCATTATCTTTCTTGACTTCAGGCTTCCAGTTAGTCCAAGCTAAGGCAAACTGGAATTTATTAGCATATATAGCTATTTGAAGATGTTTATGCATTCCTTGAATGGGTACTCTCAGTTTCCAAGCTCCTCAAAGCTGTACTTTTAAGTTTAGCAGCAGAGTGGAAAAAGAAATAAACTTACAGGCAGCAGCATTTTTTGATGTAGAGAAATGATAGAGATCTGGGAATATGTAGTGTGAAGAAGCCTGCATGACCTCGGAATTCACACTCTCTGTGTGTTTCATGGAAACAAAACACTTCTGCACATCCCACTTTTTCACAGTTACTGAATTGGCAGCAGTAGTGTATTCTTCCTAAACTATGTTTATGATTGTTTTTGCCTTGCTTTGTACAATGAACAATCAACATTAACAAATTGTTTTTCTTTCTTGTTTTGTTAGGCTATTGGAGAATTCATTTTGGTGGACAGGGATGTGAAAATCAAAAAGAAGGGAAATATCTACAGTCTCAACGAAGGCTATGCTAAATACTTTGATCCTGCAGTCACAGAATATCTCAAAAAGAAGAAATTCCCTGAGGTAAAATATCCTGGTTTAGAGAATGTTTCTGATGATAAGCAACACCTGCAATTTCCACCTTTATGATCAATCACTGTGTCATGCAGTCTTCAGAGCTTCCTTTCCTGTCTATTTGAAGTGCATCTTCATGTAGGACTGATAAGTAGAGTAACAGCTGCTGTGACCAGATATTTTACCACCCTTCAGTGTACTGCACTGCACCTCTTTGGTGTTTTTGTTTGCTTGTTTGTTTGTTTTTTAATTTCTTTTCCTGTCACAGTGCCTGAGTAATGGTGCTTGTGCAAAACTGGGCATTCATTGTTTAAGTAAGAAGAAGTCTAATCTAGTGATGAAGAAATTTAATCAACATATGTGCTGGATTACTGCTTCCTCACTGCAGTGTCCAAGTAGATGCAGAGCCAAGTGGTGATGGCAGTGGATTATTGCTCAGTGGTGACAGAAGCTAGGTCATGAGGGGGCCTCTCAGGAGTAAAGCTAGTTTAGTTAGGGACCACTTTGTAGTCATACAGCTTCCTGCCATCAGGTGGCCTGAAGATCTAAGGTGTGCCTGTGAAACACATGCCTGTGCTCATGCCTTACACCTGTCATCACAGAAGTTATTATGTTGACAACGATGTGTTGTTTACTATCGTTAAGTGTTTGCACCCCTTCTCGACTTCCTGACCTTGCTTTGAGCAACGATTGGTGCTTTCATTTGGCAAAATGCCAGGCTTAATGTGTTGTTTATTTAGATACTACAATGGACTCTCTGGAGTATAAGGAAATAATATCAGTAGTCAACTATTAACTTTTTGTTACCAAAAAAAGCTGTAGAAGCTGGCAAAAATAGGTAGAAGTAGGAAAGATCACCTCTGTTGCCCCTTAATATTTGTTTTCTGCTACAAAAGAAAAATCCCCAATATCAGTTCCTAATTCTTGATGGTGTTGCTGCTAGAAGTGCAGTGTGTTCCAAGGTTCAGAGCTGATGGAGAGCTGGGGTGTATTTCCTGTTGCTGACACTACCTCTCATCTGTCCCAAAATCTTCTGTCAGATCTTCACCCTGGACTTTTCCAGTTAGAAGATGAGAAAACTGACATTTTCTCCAAAATTACTTTGAATATTGTCAATGAATCACAATATGGAGGAGTTACATGTTAGGACCTTTAAAATGGGAGGAAAATCCATAAATTAACCTGGTGTGCTTGAAAGTTACATTTATGTAAATGTCTTTCTGCAGGACGGCAGTTCACCATATGGTGGGAGGTACATTGGATCTATGGTGGCCGATGTGCACCGCACACTGGTGTATGGAGGAATCTTTCTATATCCTGCTAACTCCAAAAGTCCCAAAGGGAAGGTAAACCTGAATAAGCCTGAAAATGTTACAGTATCTAGATATTTCACATTCACAGATCAGGATTTTGATTGCAGAACGTGTTTTATTAATTCATAACTTGTACCTCTACTGTGTGGGTATGTCACAACTGGCAGCAACCTGTTGTCAGATGTGTATTTTAGGCTTTCGGCTAGTCTGCGTCAACTGCACTGACTTGTCTTTATCCCTAAATATATTGAGATTATAGAATGTACAAGGAATGTACTGTGTCACCTCAGCCTGAACCATGCTGGCCCAAATCAAGTGAAACATTACAAGGCAAAGCAAACAACTCACATGTAGCCTGAGATTCCAGTTCCAAGCTAGTGTGTAAGAAGCCCCAACGTAGTATGCCTCTGCATCTGGTGCTTCTTAAAACTGCCTCATCGGAAGGAACTGTGCCTGACTGCCTCTGCCAGGACAAGTCAGGGAAGATCACACACAGGCTGATGAGGGGAATGTTTATTCAGCAAAGACCTTTCATCTGTTTTGTAATTGTCTGTCAATTATTGCTTCAAGTTGTAGATAAGCTGCAGTTATTCATTAGAGAAACCTAATGGCACACTCACAGCCAGTGCTTTTTCTTTCTTTTCACAAAGACCTACACAGACTGCTGCCTTGTTAAATGTTGTGTCTTATCTCTGAGTAAAGAGCACAACACAAACATGAGCTATGGAGAAAGCACTCCAATCAGGCCAAGCTAATCTTCACTGTGTTTTTCTTAAAATAAAAATCCACACAATTTCATTCTTGAGTCAAAGTTTACATGAAATATGGAGTGCTCAGAGTTTCAAATACTTTGTTTCAAATCAAACTCCAAATATATTTACATTTCATGTTTCTCAGCATTGCCTTGGCTGACTGTTGCCATTTCATTGTTGTCTTCTAGCTGAGACTGCTCTATGAATGCAATCCTATGGCTTTTGTTATTGAGAAGGCTGGGGGAATAGCAACAACTGGGCACCAAGCAATACTAGATATAGTGCCTGAAGACATCCACCAAAGAGTGCCTGTTATCTTGGGATCTCCTGATGATGTGAAGGAGTACCTTGAGATAGTCAAGAAGCATTCAGCTAAGTAAAGAATGCCTGCTGAAGTCACCGTGCAGATGGGAAGAAATGCCTTGCAGCGGGACCAAAGAACCAACTGCACTACTGCAAGACTGAACTGTGTGACCTCTGTAGCAAAAGAGCAAATGAGCCATATTTTCATACGATTTTTAAAAAATTGAATATTGTGCATAGAAAGGCAGTAAAATAGTTGCATTTAAAAGAAGCATTAAAAGTAAAAGCAAGGGGATAATATGTTTGCTTTTACATGTGATTACATAAAAGCCACTGTGCTATGAGGAAATACTGTACTGCGTTCAAGTAACCAGGGAAAGACTCAGCTTTCTTAGACAAGCTACAGCCTATCACCAGAATGTCTGACTCTGTCCTCTTCTAAAAGTCTTGTAGGGATGATTCAGAAGCCTCTGACAGTGAGTGGCTTTTCCTAGACCAGTTTCCAGTTCTTTGGCAATAAATGCTAATGTGGATACCTTCACACTTTTCTAGGCCCCAGAAATTACTTACTGTACTTCAGGCTGGGCTTATTCTTACTGAGAATTAACACTTGTGAAATAATGTGTGTTAGTGCATGTTAATTCTGACACATACTGTTAATATTGGCAATTGGCTGTCTATCAGATCCAGTTACACAAGGACAGAAATGACATTTTGGAGGTGGGTTTTGAACTGTATAAGGAGCTTATGTAGACCACTTGGTACCATTTTACTGTGATAAGTTTGCTGTCTTTTCCAGAAATTAGCCTGCTTGCTTGATGAAAAAAAATGAACTTATGTGTTACTAACAACCCTCACCAAGGGTTCTTTGTGTGATTTTGTGAGTGTGCTTTACCATGGAAAAGGATTCTGCTGTGCAAGTAGAAGTAAGATCCCCACAACACATACTGACATTTAATATGCTGATTCTGAGCATGCCACTGGGGGGGTGGGCTGTCCACCTAAGTACAGTTTATGCGTACAGTTTATGGCTGTGGCTCACAAGCTTTTTGAATCAGTCAAATCTGCAAATCGTTGGCATTTCTCACTGCCCTTCACCAAACTCAAACTAAGGAATACATGTGTGTCACTGTTGTGTAGGCTGCCACTGAACATTTATGCAAGCCACAGCCTGGGGTCCCTGTTTGTGGGTGCAATGAGATATAAACCTGCCTGTCTGAGGATTTTGCATACATCAGTGCAGACTGCCTGTTTGAGCTTGGATCTTCTTAAAGAATGGAGTGGAGGGGAACCTGGAGGCCATGGTGTAAAGGTATGCTTGGTGAGGGCTCACACACAAAAAGACCTTGGAGGCCCTTGTTCTGATACACGTATTTGGGGCATTTGAAGGCACAGTGGCAAATCTTAGATGGGTGTATATATACGTCCTAAGCGATAGCATTTTTGGCAGAGACCAAACGGCCTGGTTTCTGCTGGAAGTATCATTTCTGATGAGGCTTTGTTAGTGAAGACAGAAGCTTCAGGGACCTTGAGCCCTTAAAGGATTGAGACAGTCCTGGAAATCTCCACTGAGCTCTACTTGCGCTGGGCACTTACTTTTCGTGCTTTGAGGGCCAAAGTTTGTCCCTCCGCAGAATTTGGCTTCTATGTAGGCCAAACTCTGCTCTAGGAAACTAGGAAACCATTGCTTACATACTTTGCCTGATACAACACCCTACAGTGACTGTGCAGTGTGCTGTCCAATTTCTCATTAATTCCCTTCTGGGAGAAGGATAAAACCCACCCAGTGAAGTGTTCTTATTGCCACTTTGGGGAAGGTGAGGATTTACTACTCCAACCTGTGAGTGTTCTGCCATGTTACAGCTATTCCTTGGCTGTATTCTATCCTCAAGCTCTTCCTGAATGTCTGGTCTGCCTATATCTATTTTTAAGGCAGCATACTGGCAGCAGATAAAGGTTATAGAAGGAAAGGGAATACTGCCTCTATTTACTGGGTCAGTTCCCAGTGTTCTGGTTTTGCCCGTAGACTGAAATTTTATGGTTAGGATTTTTCGTGTTGTGAGGTCAGTTTTTCTTTCTATCTGTAATACATAAGCCCACATTTGAACAGCATCCTCATGTAGCCAGCAGTGGGGAGAACTATTCGTTATTCTCCTTCCACAGACCCCTTTCCAGAGCTTGCTCTGCATGTGGGGTGGAAGGGTAGGTTCATCACAATGCCTGCCTGTGTCACCCCCTGCTGCAGTGCTACCCACTGCCCCCCTCAGAGGCTGAACTGTGGCATTTCATGAAAGGTCACTGGCTCCAGTTTCAGCCAGCACCATCCAAGTACCTAACATTTCAAATCAGTTAGAAAAGGTGTCACCTTTAGGGCATACAGCTAGCCTATATGCCAATGGAAGTGTGAATCATCCCTTAGAACTCTTGTGTAATTTTTATATTAGAGGGCAAATCTCCCACAGACCTGAGGTGTCTGTTTTTTACTAACCTTTCTATGTTGCTGAGTATTCCTGAGGCTTACAAAAAATTTTTACACATTTTGAAACAATCTGGTTACTGCCTCTCTCTCCCCCCATTACATGGTAATTACTTCTATAGCTTAATAATTCAGGCCTTTGTCATTCAGTGGAATCACAGGATTGATCAAAATTAAGTAAAGTTTTCCTGTATCTGAATCTTGTGCCTTTATTTCTTTTATTTCTCTTCTTGCTCAACTACTGGCTGCAGTATTTCTGGAAAGCTTGGTTGCTGAATCTGTGTTCTTTACCTACTAGTTTAAGTTAAGTGCTTATTGAAGGAACATTAATTGAGCAGCAGCTGAAAGCATACTCAAAAGTATCTAATACCCGTAAAAAGCACTTGGAGGTTTTTCAGTTTAAACAAAAAACAACAAACAAACAACAACAACAACAAAACAAACAAACCCAACAACACCAACAAAAACCCCAAAAACAAACAAAAAAGGCAAATAATGGACGTATTATGTCTGTGAGCACACTTTGAACCACTAACTCCAAAACTAACTTTCTGTTGGAAGGTAATCTGAACTTTGTCTTTTTGACCAGTGTAAAAGATCACTTGGAGTCAACAGTAAAAAAAAAAAAAGGCATGTGATGTTTTCACAAATGTTAGAAGTCATAGGCCAACCCCCACTCCAGTTCTTATTTGCTGAATTGATTTTGTATCCTGATGCCATTCTAACTACACAGCAGAGAGGTTTTGCATGAAAAGTATTTTAGTACTGGTCAGGCTGACAACTGCCATGATGGTGAAATAATGTGCAGAATGCAATTGCTGTACTTTAAGGCAGCAGATCTGTTTGCATGTAAAATGTGAAACCTGTCCTCTTCTTTTATTAATAGCATCATGTGCTATCCAAGAGCTCCATAAATATGTTATACTTTGGTTTTGTACAAAGTCTGTTCAACAAAAGACAAACCTCCTGACCTGGCAAAAACTACTCTGAAATATTTGTTCCATGATGTGAATGGTATTGTACATTTTTAACTACATGTCAGTGATAGCAAAAAAAAAATCTTCCAGATTTTTCTTCCTTCACCATTGGCTAAGCACATGGGATGCAAGCAGCATCTTGAACTGAGTCTTTCTCCTTGTTGCTAGTGTTCATTGCTGTCAGTCTGAAAGACCTTTGCTTGAGGCTTGTTTCAAAGCAGAAAACCTTAGCAGTCAACCATCTTTACAACTCCTCAAGTAATGTGTTGTTCATAGGTGAAGAGATGTTTTTAGGAAAATTCAAAGAAATGCTGAAGACTGGAAAAGGAATGCAAAGGGAAAGTAAAACCTCTTTGCCTACAGCTGCAGTTCCTATGTACAGGAACGAAGCTAGGTATAGGTTTTATTACTGAGTTTTGCTTCAGTATTACTGGCATGATTTCAGTGAAGTAATTTGGGTTAAATGACACTGAAATCACATGCAACTTTTCTTCTTTGACTTTAGATTTTCTTGGTTTGCTTATGGGCTGTCCAGATCTTCCATTTAAAAGTAAGGGAGTGCTGCTAATAAGTAAAATGAAGGCTACCATATGTACCTGTTTTTACTGATTTATCTGAGTGGGAAGATAGTGCTGTAATTAAAATCTGCAATTCCACTGTGCCAGATAGCATGTACCTGGTTTGCTGACATTTCTGTCCACCTTCACATTAGCCTCATGTGATCCAAGTATATTGTCTGTAAGGAGCTGCCAGCAGTAAAATTCAAAGCTTGTACATACCTGTGTGTACAGTGCACCACAATACCAAAGCTGATGTGAAATTTGTGTGCATTGTTGCAGTTATAACCCATGTTTCAATCAGATAAGTTTAATTTGTAAACTAATGAAGACATGATTACTTTGTAACCACTTAAGTCACACCTCACCAGTACTTCTCATTCATTCAAACCCTGTCATATTGCAAGTATCCCAGACTAGTAATGAAGAAGTCATTAAAATGGGATCTCAGCAGACCAACTAGTAACGTAAAACATCTTGAACAAATTCATGTTTAGATGGACCCTGTACCTCATGTTGATTCCCCTAGGGTCTGCCATATACCTTCAAAAGCCTTCTCTATGGAGAAAACTAAGAGAGTAAGCAAACAGAAGTAAAGGCAATATGGGAAGGGAAATATACTGTCTGGATTCACAGAAAAGTGCGTGCTCTGCTGTGAGGCATTATGGCACGCGTGGTAACTAATGCCCTGTGCTTTCATTTCTAGTGCCCTGCAAACTGTGTGCTTTGCCTGAGCTACGCTGCGCTCACTGCTGAGTGGCAGCTACAAGAAAGCAGAGTCCAGCCAGTAAGAGTTTTGCATCATAAGCAGTCTAATGCACAATTAAAATGTGTTACTAGATCAGCACATCACTAATTCCAGTGTGTGGGGAGGGCAGCCAAACAGTGTTTACTCAGCTGTAGTCCCCTTTCAAGCTCCTTTCTTGCATCCCAGAGGCACTGTGGAGCCAGCCTGGGTTGGTTATTCTAAGCACTCAATCACATGGTCTCAGAAACATCTTTATAAACTCTGACCAACAACGCAGCCCAAAGCTTCACCTCAAAATAAAACAGCTCCCAAGGATCTCAACAAGGAAAGAAAGCCTTTTGTGAAGCTGAGAAGACAGGAATTCTGCTACCCAGCAAAAATGTCTGACAAAACCCCCTTTGAAACAGATATGCTAACACTCACAAGATTCGTTATGGAGAAGGGACGCCGCGCTAAAGGAGCAACAGGGGAGCTGACACAGCTGCTCAACTCCATGCTGACTGCCATAAAAGCCATTTCCTCTGCAGTCAGAAAGGCAGGCCTTGCCCACATGTGAGTCCTACCTAGAAATATGGGGAGACATAGGATGCAGAGAAACAACTTCTTGGACAGCATGGCTGGGGAGCGGGCAGGGATTCATAGATACACTAAAAGTGTCTTATCTAATCTGAGTCAGTGTTGGCATGAAAGTCAGAGCTTGGATCATCGTGAGTGGGAAGGAGATCTCTCTTTCTGGAGCTTTTTAATATTGGATATGTGGTAGACATTTAAAGTAATTGCTGTTCTATAATATTTTACTCTAAAAATATGTTAGAACGTTAATGCACTACTAACCTGATTGTCTCTTGTAAATCTTCATAGTGATCTATTTTAAAATCTACTGTGACACTGCAGAATATCACAACATGATATTTTTAATGGAGACTATCACACTGTGATAGTTTCTGCTAACATCCAAGCCAGTGGTGAACTGTGCAAATCAGGGGCTTGTCATATCCTGATGTTCTGCCTGACTGCAGTACAAGTAACAATCCGAAACAACAGCCTTCCATAACTTCCCTTCCTTCCTCAAGCATTATCAGGGTTGCAGATGGGGAGTCTTAAAAGGCCCTGTATGAATAACAAACATAACAGTTTGGCATCTAGTAGCTTACCAAATAGAATACAGAATTGTCTTAGTAAAGTGTGGCATGAACCAAGCTGTACCTTACACAGCCAGTTGAAATAGATATCAGCACTATTCTTTTAACAATGATCTATCTTAAGTAGTTCAAAGCTGGAATGTCCTAATAAAGTTACATATTTAAAATATACAGGTTCTGTTATGTATTGAAAGATATGTTTCTCTGTACTTACATATGCATACATGCACAAAAAAGACTGGAAATATATTAGTGTAAGAAACAACAATTTATAATTTGTTCTTTTCTGTTTGTTGGGGTTTGTGGGAGTTTTGTTTTGTTTTGCTTTGGTTTTTTGTTGTTGTTGTTTGTTAGTTTATTTTGTTTGATTGGTTTGGTTTGTTTGGTTTTATTTTTTTCCCCAAGGAAACACCAAAATGTGTGATGCTCTGGGGGTTTTTTTGTGCTTGTGTTGCCTACTTGGTCGAAGTCCTCAATAATCTTTTCACATAATGAAGTCAGGATCTCAGTAGTATCACACTCACTGTACAGACGTGTGCCATAATACATAGAGAGGACATGAGACATAATCTAAGTTAAGAGCAGTGTCAGACTTCTTGTACCCTGACTGTTAAACTGTACTTTGTCACTGAACTTAATAGATGAAGCTGGGCTGTTTCACTTCCCTGACTTTAGGGAACAGTTGCTTTATCTCATTTTTATTTTTCAGTGTGTAGCCTCTGAGGTATTTAATAAGTGGGGAGAATATTTGTTTGGTAGACTAGACATGCAATGGCCATCTAGCCTATAGAACACCTGGATACTACACTAGATGAATCTTCCCTTCAGAAAGAAAACATCCATTATGCTAAGGAGCAAATGTATCTTTCTATAAAGAAACGCTTCTGGTGATGAAAGAAAAATATCTAAAGTATCCAAACACATGAATGAGTAACTTGCACCATTCAAATTACTGCAACTAACAATGAAATTTCAGAAATTCCCATAGCAAACTGTTAACCACAGTGATTGGCTTGTGTTATATGCATTTGACAAATTAGAGAGCTTTTAATTTTCTAACCCTTCTGAGGAGGAGACTGTGACATGACTTCAACATTAAAGTGCTCAGCATGAATTTTCAACAAATTTGCCTTTCAAAAGTAAAGGAAGACTTTTCCCATGTCATAGACTTGAGCTAGGAATGTGCCTGAAAACATGCTGAGTGGAGAATGGGTGCTGAATGGTGCCTGAAAATTGTCCAAAATGCTCAATGCTTCTAAAAAGCTCAGGAAGCTTTGAGTGAGACGAAAGACCTGCCCTGCCTCCCCCCCCCAAACCCTCCTGCTGTAAGGCCTGCTGCTAACAAACATCCTAGTGACTAATTAGTTGCCCTTTCTCCTTTTCTTCCCTTTCTTTTTTTTTTTAATCCATAGCCAAAAAATTGCTGTGTCTGTTCCCTGTACAATTGCTTACGCTTCTAAGTTGGCCACGTCACACACATTAAGTCTAAACACTGTTTTCTCAACAGAAAATCTATGAAATATTTGTATTACTGTGTACTATATCATCAGTGTATTGCTAAAATCAGAAGGGAACAGAAGGTGATCCTTCTTTGGCAAGTGGTTTGGACTTGATAATCTCTGGAGTTCCCTTCCAACCCCTAACATTCTGTGATCCGAACTCAGCCGAGGATAAAACTGACATCGAATCTTGAGATACAGTTCTGCATCAGGAATTATCTAGGGGTGTATTTAAAGATTCTGATTTTGGGATGGCTTGGGACTGAGTGGATGTGGGTTAAAAGACCATCATGGATCTCTGAGCAGCCAGCAACAGAAAATAACTCTTCCTCAGAGCTGCTGTCAGCTGCTTTGTGGGGCTGCTAGAGAAGCCTGTCACCCACCAGCTGGGCTGTGGGTTCTCTCCTAGCCTGAAGAACATCCAAGCAGGAGCAAAAGGACACATGTAAAGGTTCAAAATTATGTTGTTGCCCTTTCTCTTTCTCATGCACACTTTTATTTTCTAGCTGCAGCAAGTGTCTTCTAATGCATCTTATCAGTTTAACCCAAAGGTTAGAAGTGCGGAAAGACGGAAGGAAGAAGCCATGTTCACTTGCTGTTATCCTAAAATCCTGTAACATTGGCGTCCCTCAGGTTTCTTGATATTTTTACTTCTCTGTAGGTATGGTATAGCTGGCACTGTGAATGTGACTGGTGATGAAGTGAAGAAGCTGGATGTATTATCCAACTCCCTAGTGATTAACATGCTCCAATCCTCCTACAGTACCTGCGTCCTGGTAACAGAGGAGAACAAGGATGCCATTATCACCCCGAAAGACAAGAGGGTCTGTGCAGCTCCTGTCTTCAGTGGGTTCCGGGTTCAGGCAGCAGCAGGTGGCACTCTTGTTTCAACCTATGAAACATGGGCCTGGCCCCTAAACCCAACCCTTTCCAGGAGAATTCAGAGAATTTGCACCACCACTGCATTGTTTTGATTAACAACTGTGGTGGATGGCATGGTTTTAACAGCTAAAGGAGCTATGGCAGGTTACATTTTTATTAAAGCTTTGTGAAGGGGGAAGAATAATTATTTTGGAGTTTATTAACACACCTCAGATCCCAGGTGTAAGCATATTATTACATTCACTAACCACCAGTGTAGTGGTTTCTGATTACATTAATATTTAGGCAAAGCAAAACGAGATGAGAGGCTGGCAGAACTGGGACTTCTGTTACATATCCAGAGGAAACACCTGACTGCTCCAGGAGGCTTCCCTCTTGAAGGGATCCTATTGCAGCAAGATAGTGCTTGTGCTGACGTAACCTAACCTTTCTGCAAGATGTTTTCTTTCTGCCTTCTTACCCTCAAAGCTCATATCACAAGCAAATTGCTTAGTTTGGAACAAAACATAACAAAACAAAACTGGAGGAAGACGCTTGCTTCTATAATGAGTCACTCTTTTGCTTTCAAGTGATTTTTTGGCAGCAGAGGACTGCTCTTTCCCATCTCTGCTCTTTCCCATCATGAGGTTTTGTGCTGTCAGCAGAAATGTGCCTTCTCCAATTTCTCTGTCAGACCCTACAGGGAGTGGGTGTTGTGCTGCTGGGCCAGCTGGGTCAACAGTTCAGCCTTGTCTGACAAGCTGTGTCAGATGCACTTGGAGGGCTAAACACAGTCATAATAATATGGGTTTTGTCAAGTAAAGGGAAATGATAGCACAAGACTATGTATCATTTAATGCTTCCCTTGTCACTTCTGTTTCAGGGTAAATATGTGGTGTGCTTTGACCCCCTTGATGGCTCATCCAATATAGACTGTTTGGCACCAATAGGAACAATATTTGCTATCTACAAAAAGGTAAGTAGGTGAACGAAGCAAATACAACATGATTTACTTGATGAAAGCAAAATGTCCTGTGTATATCAGCTTGCTTAGTTTCTTTCCTATGTCCTTCAAGTGTCTTTGGGATCAACAAAGCCTTAGAAAAAGAGGGACCACTTGAGATTCACCTGTGCTAAAATGCTTCCTGAATTCCTAGGAAGGGGTCACCCAGCCCAATGAAATTATTAGGTGGCAGTACATCCCTCACAAAGGTGTTTGAATAAAATCTTTTCACCATAAGGCAGCTGGTTAGCTCATTTTATGATGCTCAGCTCTCTGCAGAAGTGCTAAGGAACGTTACGGAGCCTACATATCACAGTATTTATCTTCCTGGGTAGCGAGTGGAGAGGGCTGACAGTCATTGCCCAGACCCTCACAGTTAGCAGTGTGGTGGCCTCCCAGTGCAAACTGCTATGCCTATCACAAATGGGAACTTGTAAGGATGCTAACGATGGAAGCCACCTGAGGCTGAAGAAAGCAGTCACCTACAGCACGTCTGCCAGCATGTCTGCTTCTGTGGGGCTGCACAGAACAGCAACTGTGCAGCCAATTAACAAACATTAATAGTTAGAGTCATGCCAAGTCTTGTGATTTGATGGCTAATCTCCCAGCAGTTGCCAGAGCTCACAGTCATATGACTATGGGACACCCTCAGCCATTACTATTGCAAAGTAACATCGTGACTGCAAAGCAGTTTTGCAGACTCAGATGCTACATTGCCAACATCTGAAAATACATTTTTTCAGTCTGTTTTTATCTTTTAATTTTCAAGTGGTTAGTCTTTATATTTTTACACTTCTGGCAGGCAATGTGTTAATGATCACTGCTGAAATATGCATCAAAACAAATTGTTATTGCACAACCTCAGCAGGGCCATGGCACAAACCAGTTGCTGCCATATTACTATCCACACAGTTAACAGCAGTGCAAACAGCTCAAATGCTCATCACAGATACAGCCCATGGCAGACAATGCTGAGATGGTGCCTGGGTGGAAAGAGCAGCCCAGGGACTCCCTCCAGTACCATCCACCACCATACTTTTTGCAGGGATAAGAGCTTAGCTATGTGGATATGATACATACCATGTGCCCTTACGGAGCAAAGGGGCTTCCACTGAGTTAATTTATCTCTCTATAGATATCCCAAGAAATTACAACACCTCCTGATATTCGCAGTAGGCAATAGCACTCTTCTCAAAGGTGGAAACCAGCATATTACAAATAATAAACATTAGCTTTCTCTTTAGAAAGTTGAAGTTACTGTGCATAACTATAAAGGCAAGTGCTCAGTGTGAGTCCCTCAGGGGTCAGTACTGGGACCAGTACTATTCAATATATTCATCAGCAACCTGGATGAGGGCAGAGAGTACACTGTAAGCAAGTTTGCTTCTGACACCAAACTGGGTAGAGTGGCTGACACGCTGGAAGGCTGTGCTGCCATTTAGCAGGGTGAAGAGTTGGGCAGGGAGAAATGGAATGAAATTCAACATGGGCTAGTGCAGAGTCTTGCATCTGGGAAAGAGCAACCCCATGTATCAGCATAGGTAGGGGATGGGAAAGAATGACCATGAGCCAGCAATGTGCCCTTGTGGCCAAGAAGGCCAATGCCATTCTGGGGTGTATTAAGGAGGCGTGTGGTCAGTAGGTTGAGAGAGGTTCTCCTCCCGCTCTACTCCACCCTGGTGAGGCCATGTATAGAATATTGTGTCCAGTTCTGGGCCCCTTAGTTCAAGAAGGACCTCAGCTTGTTGAAAGAGTCCAGCACAGAGCCACAAAGATGATGAAGAGAGTGGAACAGCTCCCTTATGAGGAAAAGTGGAGGGAGCTGGTCTCTTTAGCTTGGGGAAGAGGAGCCTGAGGGGTTACCTCATTCATGTTTACAAACATTTAAAGAGTGAGTGTTGGGAGGATGGAGCCAGGCTCTTCTCAGTAATGTCCAATGGTAGGACAAGGGACAATGGGTGCAAACTGGAGCATACGAGGTTCCACATGAACATAAGGAAAAAGACATTCACTGTGAGTGTGACAGAATACTGGAAACAGGTTGCCCAGAGAAGTTGTGAAATCTTCTTCTCTGGAGACATTAAAAATGCACCTGGATGCATTCCTGTGTGACCTGCTTTAAGTGATCCTGCTCTGTCAGGGAAGTGGGACTAGATGATATTTTGAGGTCCCTTGCAACCCCTAACATTCTGTGATTCTGTGATTAATATATTTTAGCCAGCTGAAATACAGATTAGATTTCTCTACCATCTGTTAATCTGTGTGAAGCAAAGATTCTGCTTCAGAATAGAAACATTTCCTAAAGAACTCATGTTGCTTCCAAACACTCAGGTTCTCATTTTCTGATCCTTCTGTGTATGTTTTTGTTCTAACATATTAACGTATTTGTTATAAAGGCTGTTCCTAAGTCACTGGTTTTCATGTAGGGTGTTGAAGCACCCTTCATAAGTGCTTCATAAAAAGAAAACCGTATTGCTTTGTACAAATTCTTCGTATCCCAACAGAAAACCTACTGCTAGGATGAAGCACAGTCAATTAGAAGAACAACTAATCAATTTTCCCTGCAAAGTTAGAAACAATGTTGAATTTTCAGTCTTTCTTTTGTATAATTCTTTCCATTGAAATGCTAATTCCAAAGTATATGTTAAGTAATGTGCCCTCCTCTCAGACAAGAACATAAGAACACTAGTAATTTTAAACAATATTAACTCCAAATCCTTTGAAATAATGATGTAAGTGCTTTATTGGTTGTTATCAAAGCATAGTATGAAAGGAATGAAAGTGAGATGTTTATCCCAATGGATGAGAAGCACTTAAGGAAAAAAAACGTTAGCAGATGACAGCAAGCTGGGTGGGTATGTGGATCGGCTAGAGGGTAGGGAAGCTTTACAATGGGATCTGGACAGGTTAGATTGATTGGCCAGGTCCTCTACCTGGGTCACAACAAGTCCATAGTAAGCTGCAGACTTGGATGGGTAGGTGGAGAACTGCAACTTGGAGAGGGACCTGGGGGTATTGGTTGACTGAATATAGAATCATAGAATCATAGAATCAGTCAGGGTTGGAAGGGACCACAAGGATCATCTAGTTCCAACCCCCCTGCCATGGGCAGGGACACCTCACACTAGATCAGACTGGCCAGAGTCTCATCCAGCCTGGCCTTAAACACCTCCAGGGATGGGGCCCCAACCACCTCCCTGGACAACCCATTCCAGGCTCTCACCACTCTCATGGTGAAGAACTTCTTCCTCACATCCAGCCTGAATCTCCCCACTTCCAGCTTTATTCCATTCCCCCTAGTCCTATCACTACCTGAAACTAAAAAGTCCCTCCCCACCTTTCTTGTAGGCCCCCTTCAGATACTGAAAGGCCACAATAAGGTCACCTCGGAGCCTTCTCTTCTCCAGACTGAACAGCCCCAACTCTTTCAGTCTGTCCTCATAGCAGAGGTGCTCCAGCCCTCTGATTATCCTGGTGGCCCTTCTCTGGACACATTCCAGCATGTCCATATCCCTCTTGTAATAGGGGCTCCAGAACTGGACACAGTACTCCAGGTGGGGTCTCACCAGAGCTGAGTAGAGGGGGAGAATCACCTGCCTTGACCTGCTGGCCACACTTCTCTTGATGCAGCCCAGGATCTGGTTGGCTTTCTGGGCTGCAAGTGCACATTGACAGGTCCTGTTGAGCCTCCTGTCCTCTAGCACCCCCAAGTCCCTCTCGTCAGGGCTGCTTTCCAGCCACTCACTGCCCAGCCTGTGCTTGGGATTGCCTTGACCCAGATGCAGGACCCTGCACTTGGTCTTGTTGAACCTCAGGAGGTTGGCTTGTGCCCACCTCTCCAGCCTGTCCAGGTCCCTCTGGATGGCATCCCTTCCCTCCAGCATGTCTGCTGCACCACACAGCTTGGTGTCATCAGCAAACTTGCTGAGGGTGCACTCAATGCCTCTGTCCATGTCACTGACAAAGATGTTGAACAAGACTGGTCCCAGGACTGATCCCTGAGGGACTCCACTTGTCACTGGCCTCCACTGGGACATGGAGCCATTGACAGCCACTCTTTGGGTGTGGCCATCAAGCCAGTTCTTTATTCACTGAATGGTCCATCCATCACACCCAGACTTCACCAACTTGGAGACCAGGATGTGGTGTGGGACAGTGTCAAAGGCTTTGCTCAGGTCCTGGTAAATGACATCAGTTGCTCTCCCCTCATCTATTAATGTTGTGACTTTGTCATAGAAGGCCACCAGGTTTGTTAGGCAGGATTTGCCCTTGGTAAACCCATGCTGACTGTACCAAATCACCTCTTCACTATTCTTCTGTCTCAGTAGTGCCTCCAGGAGGATCTGCTCCATGATCTTACCAGGCACAGAGGTGAGACTGACTGGCCTGTGGTTCCCTGGTTCTTCCTTCTTCCCCTTTTTGAAAATGGGAGTAATGTTTCCCCTTTTCCAGTCCGTGGGGACTTCCCCAGACTGCCAGGACTTTTGCAATATAATAGAGAGGGGTTTAGCAACCTCCTCTGCCAGTTCTCTCAGTACCCATGGGTGTATCCCGTCAGGTCCCATGGACTTGAACACTTTCAGGTTCTTCAGGTGATCACAAACTTGATCTTCACTTATGATGGGCAGCCCTTCCTTCTGGTTCTTGCCATTATCTTCCATGACTATATAAGTCAGCAGTGTGCCCAGATGGCCAAGAAAGCCAGTGATATCCTGGGTTATGAAACAGTGGAATGGTCTGCCCAGGGCAGTGGTGGAGTCACCATCCCTGGACGTATTTAAGCACTGTGTGGACCTGGCGCTTAGGGACATGGTGTAGGGTTTACCCTTCAATGCTGATTTGAGAGTTGGACTGGATGATCTTTGAGGTCTCTTCCAACTGGATGTATTCTGTGATTCTGTGATGGTTCAGTGACATAATTTTGGAAAGGCTAGAGCAATTGTAATTCCAAAGGATAATCCTTAGCATTTGTCTGATATTTGGTGCCAACCAATTCTGAGATAATTGCATGAGAAGAAAACAAAACAAAAAACAACAACAAAGCCAACACAAACCACACACAAACAAAACAGCACCAAAGAAACCAAAACAGCAACAAAACCAAACAACAAAACCAAACAACCCGCCCAAAAAACCCAAACAAAAACCCACTACCCAAACCCAACTTAATCACTTTTCCACAAACGCTAGACTTCACCAATGCTTTTCAAACCTAAACCTGGTTCTTTGACTGCTCTCAATCCACAGCCACTACTACGGTGGTGGGTACTATTGCTTCCCTTCAGAAAAGCTCTGCAATAGTTTCTTAGAGAAAACCTTTGGGAAATAAATGCTGTCTTAAGTTTATTTAATTTTCCACCTGGCTTTTACTTTCTGAAGTAGTATTATTATTAAAAAGACCAGAAATGTCAAAAAATTTGGGATGAGGGAGGAGCTTTCCTGAATCAACAGAAGTCAGAGCAAGGGAGAGGATCATGACAGTCACTGGTTTTGAGGAGCTCTCCACTGCTGGAGTGTCAGGATGTGGTAACAGTAAGCTTTTTCTTGGATTATTCACAATTTTTCATGCCACTGAACTGAATCTACAACTTGCAATTCAGACTGCACATAATATGCTATGAAACTGCTGTTTGCTTAATTCTGGCTTTAATTTGTAGTTTTGCCCACTGTCTTGGATGTATTTTATCTACACACACCCCTTGTGAGAACAATGTCCTTCCTTCCATGTGTTCTCTTACGGAGAATATGTAAAAATCAGAGAAACACAAAAGATACTCATGAAAAGTGATACAAACAGGGACCTGGAATCCAAGTCCTTCCAGAGCTGCTCCCAGTGTTGGTGAGAATTTCCTCATGTGATGTAGGCAAATCGTACATACAAAAATATTCAAACTCAGATACCACCTGCGGGTACCCCTTTAGCCAGACTCTGCAGACCTTGTTTCATCTGCTTTACATCAACAATGAGCCAAAGGGATAGTGTCAATACTTGTCAGAGTTTCCCTGCAGTCCCTCTGCCTCTAAAGAGCTTTCATTACTGCCATCTCATAGTCAAAATATAACAGGAAAGAAATCTATCTGTGCACCAGAAAGAACTGAAAATATTCAGCAGCTATCAGAGCCTAACCAGACATCTTAATTACCTGGTTTGTTTCACAGTGCATGGGACTTGGCAGGAAAAAACCCTGCAGTCCTAACAATGAAATATCAGCTGATCTTTAGTTTTTTGACATTCTGACAAGCTCTGAAAGATGTTTGCTTGCGACTGACCTTTTTTCTTTCCTTTTGGAAGCTGGGTCCTGGAAACACAGTTATGAATAAGGATGAAAAAAAACCAAGTAAATTTTGACCAACTGTCCATCTCCTGAGGGAAGAGTTTCTCTGTTTTTTTCAGAAAGTCAGCAAATATGTGGTTTCTCAGACATGTAAGCATAGGAAATATGTATGAGAGATAGGACTGAAAGGTTCATCTCATAAAACTATTTTTTACATCAATGTAATATGTATATACACCATGTTCTATAAAAGAAACTTCTTTATTTAGACAAAATATTTTTTTTTTCAATGAGAAAAACATACAAAAAACCAGGTGTGCAAATGTAAGTTTAATTCTTCATTTAATGTTGCAGGTAATGTCTACTATAGACAGAAAATCATAGCATTTGATGTTGAGATATATGGACCATGGGACTATATTTTTGCAAGAGAAGATGCTTTAAGATGCTTTTATAGGGTAGAGTTGTTGGTTCTGTAAAAGCTTGCGTAGTAAAGGATTAGACACTAATAGCATTCAATGCTCTGGAATATACTAACTGTTTTTAACTAGTCCTCCTTCATTATGTGCTCTATAACCTCTCTGAATGAGCAGCTAGACAGAAAGTAATTCCAAGGGACTGCATACTAGATGTATTCATACATGTTGTACTTCAGCTCCCATGAAGAGCCAGTTGGCAACTAGATTTTTCTTTCCACAGAAAACTTTGGCAAAATAATAATGATAAAAAGTTTTGAGCAAAACAGAGCTAAAGACTGTAAGCAAAAGTAACAAAATCTTTAAGCAGAAAATGAAAATATGTTGATGTGGAATATTTGGATGCCAAGAAAGATGTGGGTTTAGTGTCCCACATCTCAGTTTTCTTCTAAATGTTGGCATAAAATGAATAATGGGATCCCCAGGTTACCCTTAGCCTTCCATTTTGCTATGACCCTGATGGACACCCTGAGAACTCCTTGCCATGGGGCATGGCAGAGAACTTTTTTTGTTGAAGGAGAATTGTTTTCCTTCAGAAAATATGTGTGGAAAGCATTCTTGATTTTTAAATAATTTACTCAATATGCATCAAATATTATAATTCCTACACAAAAGAGTATATACTGATTTTTAATTTTTTTTTTAACCAGGTAATTTTGGCTACATCTGCTATTTATACTTATCTGCTACTCAACTCAATTAAGCCCATGCACTCACCGAGAAATGATCTGAGTTTGTGTGCTGGTTTTGGCTGGGGTGGAGTTAACTTCACAGTAGCTTGCATGAGGCTGTTATATATATTGTGGTGGAAATAGTGTTGATATTATAGTGACGTTTTAGTTATTGCTAAGCAGTTCTTAGACAGCGTCAAGGCCTATTCTCCTCCTTACACCACTCCACTAGCAGGCAGCCTGGAGTGCACAAGTAGTTGGGAGGGGGCACAGCTGGGAAAGCTGACCGCAAATGCCCAAAGGGATATTCCATACCATACGACATCATGCACAGCATATAAAGCTTGGAGAAAGAAGAAGGCCTGGGGGGATGTTTGGAATGATGGTGTTCGTTTTTCCAAGAGCCTGTTGGGAGTCCTGCTTTCCTGGAGATGGTTCTAAACACCTGACTGCTGATGGGAAGTGGTGAATGACTTTTGTGTTTTGCTTTGCTTGCATGCATGGCTTTGTTTTATCTATTAAACTGCCTTTATGTCAACCCATGTGTTTTCTTTCACTCTTCTGATTCTCTTTCCCACCCCACTGTGGGGTGGGAGGGTGGGGGAAGCAAGCAGTTGTGTGAGGCTGAGGTGCTGGCTAGGGTTAAGCTACAACAGTAACATCCAAATCAAGAATAAAATACTAAATCAGGGCCTGAAGAAAGAATATAGGGGGGTTCTCATTCTAATTTCTTATTTTTCACTATCAAAGCGTCCACAAAAGATCCACTGCAACCAAAGACTTTTAAAGAAACATTAACATCAAGCATGCCCTACAATTTTGTAGTTCCAGAACATGAAGGCTGAAGCCAGCCTTTCCAAGTCCTTTTAGCTCTTCTCTTTTCTTACTCCAAACTCTTGTAAGCTGTGGCAGAGGCATACTTCCAGATCTGTCTGGAAATATTTACTGCAGGTCTGCTGGGGAAATTTATAGTGATAACCAAAGTGCCAAATCAAAATACAAGTATTGAAAATTGATTAAAAGTCTGAAGTAAAATGTCACATGACCATTCTATGTAACATTATCTGTGCAAACCTGCACACACACACACACACACTACATATGCAGATGTACTTGTTATTTTATTTATAATATGAACATTTATATCACTTCTATTCCTATCTCTTCACCAGTTGAGACCAATGCACAAACCTGATTCCATCTTGTTACACCATCTATCCTTTTACACTGTCCTACCTGAAGAGATCGGTCTGTAATGCTAGTTACTATATTTTCCTCACTCTCATTCTTCTGAAAGGTGACAAAATGATAGCTTATGTTTACATTTATGGAAAAGTAGCACCTCTGTTTGGTCTCAGTTTTCTGATGATCTTGAACTAACTAGGCTGAAATGCAAAGGTATCAGCTTCGTTGCAGGTGTCATGATGCTTGCATGACACGTATAAAATAATAAACTCTTGATGTCCTGTCTCGTCTCAGTGTGTACATGTACGTGTACCAAACTTGCCCCAAACTACTGGGAATAATCTCAGTTTGCTGGTTCAAAATCCTGCACAGTCACAAAAAGGTAATCTGCCCCACATTATTACAGAAATGTTGGTTTTATTGTTTCTCATAAGAGTTTAACCTTCAGTCCAACGGTAATTTTTCCTCAGGAAACAAATGATGACCCTTCTGAAGAAGATGCTTTGCAGCCTGGGCGCAACATTGTTGCTGCAGGCTATGCCTTGTATGGCAGTGCTACACTGGTTGCCCTCTCCACAGGGCAAGGAGTGGATTGCTTCATGCTTGATCCGGTACAGTCATGATGTTTATTACATTGCTACTATCTTTCAGAGCTTTCTGCGCTTTGGTTTGCTAATTTTTGATAGATTACTGTCTCTGTAATCTAAGCAATTTAAACTATTCTGCTTTGTCACCCATGTCCTGGAGCATCCCATCTCCACCTTACAAATATTTAATAATAAATTGGTATATTGGTTGCAATACCTCTGTTTGGTTTTTTCTAATCAGTGAAAAAGAGTTTATGTTAAATCATATTTGGAACCCTCTTCATTCAAACCAGAGTGCTGGTTTGCACACACTTAAGAAAAAATTATTCTGAACAGTGTCTTTGCCTCCACTTAGAGGATGCCTATTTTTTTCTTGCTCTTGCTTTTTTGTAGAAGAAACTCATTCTGTTCTGTGTTTAGCCTGGGGAAAAGACCATTTTTGGATGCAGTTTTTTGCAGAGTGATGTCTAATTTCTTGATTGCAATTCAGTTTCATGGTCATGTCCTCTAAGCTGCACACCCAACGATACCCACACCAATTCTGTGCCACCCCTCAGTGCCCAGCCAAGGAGCTCAAGTGTTAGAGGAGAAATGCAAGACCACTCATGTGAATAGTAACAAAGAAGGCTTTGCTGTGTTTTGTTTCGTTTTTTTGATAAAATGATGCATAATTATCAAAATTCCCTTTAACATTGATAAATAGGCTCATTCTGAGTGGGAAGAACTGGGAGCTTCAGCTGCTCTAGTTAGACACAAAGGCAGAGAAGGTGGAAGCTGCAGTCAAGCTGCAGAAAGCAAAACCCTGGGGGTAGCTAGCCACATTCACTTTAAGATATTTAGAAAAGATGGGGATAAAGACTTGAAAAAGTCAGAACACAGTGTAATTTCTTAATCTGTAACTTTTTGCTGTGTGGACAGAGACTATGACCCATCTGCTTTCAGGGCTGAGAGGTGTTCTTTAATATGCAACTATTACAGTCAAATTGCTTTCTGTTTGTAGCACCAACATGACAAATTTTCATGAATTGAACCCAGATTCTGTGATTTCTACTTTGGTTGAAATGTTGTGACTTTATATACAAGGCTGATGTTGAAAAGATCAAGCCCGGATAGTGGTTTTGCCTTCTCTAGTGTGACAACGCTTACAGAAAGTTAACAAAATTTTCTGCTGCTTGGTAATAGCTACTCTATCCTGTTCTTCTGTAGGGTCTTGGTGAATTTATTTTGGTGGACAGAGATATTAAAATCAAGAAGAAAGGGAAAATATACAGTCTCAATGAAGGCTATGCAAAGTATTTTGATCCTGCAGTGACAGAGTACTTACAGAAGAAGAAATTCCCTGAGGTAAGGAAATACTAGCACTGTATCCAATGTACTGTGTGCTAGCAAGTACTGCATTCCACGCAGTCCTGGACAATGGGAATGGATTTGAAGGCCTTGTAGAGTTCTGCCCCTTGTATCCTTTTGTGCCATCAGGTCAGTTTTTGGTATGTATCTGATGTGGATTTTTCTTGTATCTTTTATAACTTAAACTTCGATAAGTAAATTCATAGTTTGTTCATCACTCTGGGGGAAAATGTGCTGTACACAAGGAACCAGGTTTTTCAACAAAGCTCTGAAACAGTGCCAGTCAAATGAGGTACCTATTTTCTAGCTTATCTGAATATGCAACTTCCTTATCTCCTGAAATTGTAAAAGAGAACTCTTCATTTGATTGTATTTTTAAATTTAATTTTAGACTGTAATTACATCTTGCCCTGAAAAGCATTGTTTCCTAAACTGCATGCTTGCTTTGGTCTCTCTTTAACATCAGTTAAGATGGGAGTTATTCCACCTCAGTATTTGCAGTCGCAAAGTCAGAAGGGCAAATAGCTGTTAGCATCATTTGAAGCCATCATTTGAAGTCTAAATGCGTATTTGAGGGTAAGCTGTGAAAGATAAGGGATTGGATACTTAAAAGTATTATTCAGTTGTGCCTGGAGTGAATAGGGCCACGTTTAAATAACATAAACATAAAAGCTCCAAGCTGTGTCCTATCCATCGTATCATTCATACTTTGTATTGTTTTCCTCTGAATTCTCAATGGTTGTCCTAATGCACACAAGAAGAAAGAATCATGGAAAACAGCACAAGAACAATTGAACAAGAACTATTACATAGGTTGAGACAGTTCTCTGTCCCAGTTTTACTAACATCTCTCTCAAATGTCCAAGTCTTATATTTAGTGGCTTAAGACTCGTGGTTTTTTGCATTATATTGTGGAAGTTCATGACAATCTTTTCTCCTTTTAAGAGAGAGCAAATACCAAAATTTCATAGTTGCATGGAACTGTTGGGGAAAGAAATTTCAAAATAGAATGCTGCTTCTCTCTGTCTGTGTTTTTTCCTCCCACTTGCGGATTTTTTTTCCTCCCAGCTAATCTCAGAATTTTGCTGGGTAGGATGATTAGCTTATGATATCTAAAGATCTTGGAGCTGGCATTGCTGAACAAGTTCTCTATGTATTTCTCTGGATCTAGTATCATCCCAAGATGAACTTTGTAGAAAGTACTTAGATCTTTTATTAGACCACTGTGCCAGATGGAAAAAACATTCAGAGGGCCTTTCAAACTTCTGGCATTGCAATACACAAATACTTATATTAAAAGAGCATGATGACTCTTTCTCTTCTCATTTTCTGGAGACCTATGAATTCTTCTCTGCTTCGCTGAAGACACAGTCACAGATAGCAAAAGACGAACATACTTGTTGGCACAGTAATTCCCACAAAGTTTTCCTTCAGTTTATGGATGTATTGCATATCTCCCCTTCATGAAAGTATGGTAACACATCGTTTCTCTCAGGTGGAGCTCATTTGGAGCACATGACTCCCAGTTGTTCAAGATAACTTGCTTTCCCACTACATTTCCTACCTTAGCATTTTTATGATCAGCGAACCTAAGGCTAATTTGAATACTTATCTGATTGCTCTCACCTCTTATTCAACAACATTAATTTCTAAGCTAAGTGCAAGTAAAACTACAATTATTAATAAATTGCTAGCTCCCAAACTAAGCTGCAGAAGGAGTGCTTTAACCAGTTTCACAACTTCACATATAAGCTAGAAGGAAAAGGCTAGGGTCCTCTGGGGACCATCCGGACATGAAGTGAAAAGTGATGTCTCTCCTCATGTCCTGGCATAGGAACCAGTGAAGGATCAACAATCAAAAGGATACCTTGTTCTGATAACGTAAAGAAGTTTTCAGTCCTTACCTGGGTGTTGATACCAGTTATTTGTGTGCTCAAAATATGGGCACCTTGGTTTCCATACTCTGAATGCATCTCTTTAAAGTTCTTACTTTAGAACCCCATAGATGATCAGGTCTTATGAAGGGCTTAGCTTCAGGCAAGTTTAGGCATTTGGAGGCCACAAGCAATTGTTGTATCTTGGCTAAGATTCCAACATCTGCCTGTTTCAGAGACCCAGATTTCTTACTGGAACTGTTTGACAAATTATTGTTAGCCTCTTTTGCAGTGCCCCAGTAAGGCCTTGCACAGGCACAGGTTCAGACTGTTGAAATAATTATGAGTTTAATTTATTAAAGTGACAAACACAACAGTTTGGGGATTGCCAGTGATAAATGCAGTGGTTGCAAGCGATCAAGCTCAGGTTAATAAATCCCAGGTAGCATCTGACAAATCTGGAGACACAAATCTTTGCAGCAGCACAGAGCTATAGTAAGAATGCAGCAGAAATTAAGTTGTGTTTGAATGTACAACTCTTACAAAGAAGGTGTCCCTGCCCTGGGTGGAAGAAAAAGCCTGTTGACTGCCTTCATCTGTGCTAAATCAGCAGTCTTTCCTCACTTGAAGAGATGTTCCTCTCATGGATTTTTATACCCTAACCCCTGCTGTCTCTGCCTTCCAGGTGACATTTATCATGATTTGGGTGGAGAGTTAAGCATCACAGTCATCTATGTTTAGCATGTGCTCTGTTTGGCTCATTACCGT
Organism: Indicator indicator; assembly: GCF_027791375.1. Lineage (NCBI taxonomy): Eukaryota > Metazoa > Chordata > Aves > Piciformes > Indicatoridae > Indicator > Indicator indicator. The sequence goes on along the minus strand of NC_072053.1, from coordinate 54,684,527 downwards.
ACTGAACAGTATCAGCTTTAATATTAAAATTGCATTTGATTAGGCAAAGCTCTTTGCTCAGGTACTATAGCCTTTGAAATCTGTTTGGAAGCTGCATATTTTTGTTGGTTTAGTCTGGCTTCGTTAATTTTATCTGAAACTGGGCTGTCTTATCTTCACAAGACTTCCTTCTTCTGCTTTTTAGCAGGACTGTTTTATGGATCTTCATTCCCAGAGATAACATAAACACCTCTTGGTTGTAAGCATCCTGACCTTGCTCCAGAACCATGCTAAATTAGCATGCATACCTGTACCACAGTAAGCTCAAATCATGCTTGCATAACAAAGATTTTGGGAGCATCCCTTATATTGTACTTCTCTTCCTCCTTACCTACATATGTTTCCAGTTCTGTCCAATCGCATGTGATATGCACCTGATGGATCTATATTCAGCTTAGCATAGATCTAATGCAAGATTGTAAAGCACAAAGCATAATAATCATAATGACAATTATCAATACAGATTGCAACAAATTTTGTAATCAACCTGTAGTGAAAAACCTAAGCTATGAAAAAGTTTATTCAACCACCTCACCTCCATATTTACCCTTAGTTCTCTGCTGGCCTTGGGAACATATTTCTTATGGTGTAGCTGTTTGCTAGGATCTCAGGTTACATTTGGCTGGTGAACACAGGTATTGCTAGTTAGACTCAAATATCCACATAGTCCGTTCACTGGCAATGGCAACAGATCTAAAATCAGCTTGTTTTGTAGTGCCATCTTCAAGGTTGCTTGTAGCTGCACATGCAATTCCAACATGGCACCAGAAAGGAGGGGAGAGAAGTTTGTTTTCTCTGAAGATGACAAAGAATCAACAGTCTCAGTGTACGTGTGCTCGATTAACAGAGTCTGCTATAAACAACTCCAGCTCTCACCATCCAGCATGAGTGAAACACAAATAAACAAACAAAAACTGTTATGGTAAAACCAAACCTCTGAGCCACTACTGCACTCCCTACCCCTCTCCCTCCCTTCCCTGGTGGGGCAAGGAGAAAGAGGATCCCAGAGGCAGATAAGATAATAGAAAACCCTGTGGAGTTGAGATAGGGGAAAACAAAAACAAAAAAACAAACTCAATGAAATAATACAAAATGATACAAAGAAAAGTACCAGTGTATGCAGCAAACAAGGGAACAGACAAAATGTGAACCACACCTCAAGAGCAAACCAAGGAAAGTGAGAAAACTCCCAGCCCAGCAGTGGGGGAAAAGACACAAAAACCTGGGACAGAAAATTTTACAAGCTACAGGATGAACTCCAAGTCCCATAAATCCCTTTTGCACCCTGCCAGCCTTTCCTTTTGAGGTGAGCATGATGTCAGCATGGTATTGAATAACTTATTAACATTATACCCCCTCCCCAGCTTGCTTGTCAGCTCCAGGCCAAGCTTCCACTGTGCCACTGTGGCGAGGAGAGAAGGGGTAGTCCACTCTATCCCTCCCATCCTTCTTCATGTCCTTCCCAATACAGTGTGCTGATGTTATCAGCCTTCCACTGGAAGATCAGATCAGTGGTCCAGGAGTCTTCACTACTGACCTGTACAGTGTGTCCTGTAGAGGGTGTACCAACTTCAGAACATACTGTATCACACTGGGTGTTGTTTTTGGTTAAATAAAACCAGGTATCATCAAGATTTGGTATAATAATTACAAGCAAATCCTATCCTGATAGTTTGTGCTACTGGACGTGTTCTCTGAATCTCCTTGCCAGTGACATGCATACTTCGGTGCATTTCCAGTTGCGATGTTTTGTACTATTCAAATGGGAAGCATTAAAATTTAGATGCTGAATTCTCATGCAATGCACCTTGTTGTGGTTTCCACAATTTACTGGAGATTCATCAGATTCAGGAAGTAGTAAGCATGCAGCAATTTGACTAACGCTATGCATTTGTGCAAAAGATCAGAGTAATTGCAATATGAGATTCAAATCACTTGAGCTTAAACTAAAGCTATCATTAAACATAACTAGCATCAATAGGATTTCCTATGTACAATCTTTTGCCCACATTCTTACTAAAATTTTAATTTCCACATTATAATTATAACTAGAAGTAGCAATATTGCAATCAGAAATATTGGCAGTCCTTGCAGACAGTTCTGGTGATCCTTGGGCCCAAGTGCAATTTGCAGTCATTGTGGCATTTGCAAAAGAAAAGAAAGGAAAATTGCTTGGGTTCATCTTAACTGGCCTAATTTGGTTTAAAAAAAAAGTAGTATTCATCTGGTGTTGATATGATGTAGTTTTCCTGAGCTATCTTCTGCTTCTCAAGTTTAAAAACTTGGGTTTGTTAGTATCATTGCCAATCTCAGTTTGAGGTATCTTAACCAACACTGGCTGACCTGCATAGAAGCCAGGAGGGTATTCCCTGGGTTTGGGATTTATTTCAGGGCAATATAAATGGTTGACGGGCAAAAGGCTTTTATTTTGGGACAACTATCTCCACTTCATCTGTTGTTTAATTGATAGATAATGTTGGATGGTCACAGATTCCCTCCAGATTCATGAGGTTTTGCAAACCACTTGACTAATCCAATAGCTGGTTCAACAATACCATTGGCCTGTGGGTAGTTTGGGGAATGGAATACCCATCGAATCACTTCTTCCTTTGCCCAGTCTTGTACCAATGTTGCTGAGAAATGTGAATCATTATCATTCTGAATGTCCTAAGGAAGGAGTGGTGTACTGAACCATTCCTTCATAGTATGTATGGACTGTATATTCTCCAGTGGCAGCTGTAACAGCATTAGCCACAGTGATTTCTGAGATGACTTCCACTCCCACCCATACATATTTTTTTACCCCCAAAGGTTGCAGTGGACCCTGTATAATAAATTTGCTAGGTGTGCCAGAGGGTTGCCTTCTCCCAAATGTGCAGGGTAGGTGCCTGATTTGGATAGTCTTTGTTAAGTTGCAAGCAGCACTGGGAACAGGCGGTTGCCACTTGTTCACACAGCTTTCCTGATATAGGTCATCCCCAGGCCCTGCCCTCCCAAATCAAGTTGGCTTGTCTGGTGTGGTCTCACTTTACATGCAGCCATTTGAGGAAGTGCTCCCATTCACAGTCATCACTTGCAACATCTATTTTTTTGCAGTCACGTAAGGCTGCTTGAACTGCCCAGCAATAGAAGGTGATCGATCATGTCCTTTCACCCAATCAATTTTCAGCACCCTCTGTTCTCCTAATTTTATCAGTTGCTTTCACCTGTTGCTTTGCCAGGCCAGAACTCTATTTGCCTGCCAGTCACTTGCTGCCCAGGGTCTTATCTTCTCTGTGGTTCCCCTTAAAACAGTGTACTAATCAGTACAGCTACAGCTAGCACCATGTTGTGTGGCTACTAGGACTGCTAGTAAATAGGCTAGTAAGTTCTCCTACTTGTGCACTTCCCTTGCCTGTTTTGCTCACATTTTCCCCTGTGGGTATGTTCATTGCCACAGCTTTGTAATTCCACTTGTTCTGTCTATAGGATGATGCATTGGTGAACCATATCCCTTCAAGGTTACTGTTTTCTGTTAGAGGTGGTGCTTCCTGAACTGGAGGTTGTTTACCTATTGAGGTTTGAAACAACAAAGTATTGTTTACACCTTTTAGCAATTTAGACACCTCAATGTGGCCTTCTATGATAGGTATGTCATGAACACCTAAACAGGCACGCAACTTACCAATGGTGGGTTTCTGAGCAACACCTGCAGGTGGCACTGTCCCCTTTACGACTACATCTGAAAGGCGAAAACGACCCCCATAGTAACATCTAGTCCTTTCCTTGGCAGTTCTATTTATTTTACTGCTTGTACCAGGGATAATAGCCCCTTTTCCAGGTCTGAATACCTAATCTCAGTATCACTGAGTACTGGGAATTAAATTATAATGGCATCTCTGGCTCTCTTGGTCCCCTTTGCCATATGTTATAGTGAGAACCGTGTTCACTAAATCCACATTCTACATGGATAGGATCAGATGGGTACATAGGACCCAGCTGCTGGAATAGCCACAGTTCTTCTGTCAGCATTTACAATGCATTTGTGTGTTGGTCAGTCCAACCCCACAAGTTCTCTTTCGTGAGCAAATTGTACAAAGGACGAATGATAATTGAAAAGCCAGGAATGTGCTTACACCAGTAGCTCAGGGTTCCCAAGATCTGCTGTAATTTTTTTGCATTAAGGGGGTTTTGTCTTTGTTCTGCCTGCTTTAGTATATCTGAGGGAATGGAGGCAGCTCTTTTAACCCACGAGGCTCCCAGGAATACAACTTTCTGTGCAGGCCCCTAGCATTTACATGGAGTAACAGTAGGATCCAGTCCTGGTGTTGCTAATTTCTCTTGGATCCATTCCATGATACACTCAGCCTCCTGCTGGTTTTCTTCTCTTCTCAGTATGTCATCTATGTATTGATATGCTGTGACTTGAGGTAGTATAGCAATTTCTGCTAACGTATTTGTTAAGGCATTATGAGCGATGGTAAAAGTACAATTCTATCCTTGAGGCAGCCAGTTAAACACGTATTGTATTGCCTCCCAGGTGAAGGCAAATTGAGGTTTGTCTGTGGCTCTGGAGAGAAATAATGAGACATATCCTTCACATCCAGGGCTGCTATTCAGGGATGGGAGACTTCTTGTATTTGTGCCACTCATTCTGCAATACAAGGCATTGCAGCAGTTAAAGGAGCAGTGTCAGCATTTAATCATCTGTAACTGACAGTAAGCTGCCACTATCCCTTAGGATTTTTCACTGGCCAAATTATGACTTGTATGTATGGAGCACCCAAGTGACCATATCTCTTTTCTCCACATCAGCTACCATGACATCAATGCCAAAGTGTGCAGCAGCAGCAGGCAGAGAGCACTGTTTTACATTTGTGATTTTTTTTATGGAGGAGGGGTATTAAGGTCTCTAACAAGCATATAGATTTAACTATGTTATTATTAGCTTGTGTTGCTTCCAAATCTGCTTCTGATTTGCCATCATTTGCTGCCAAACTCCAGACAGTCCCAGCTGAGGGCTTCCGTCCTTTACTGTATAGTAAATAAAATCCTAAAAATGTAAATGTTGGCAGCATCTTAGCACAGGTTAACCTTTTTCCTCTCCAGAAGAAATAATGTGATTTTCACAGTGGGACACTCACTTACAACTCCACCAACTCCCTTATGTTGCACTTTGCAGTGACCAAGTTTTATACCAGGTCCTTAGCTGTTTTACTACTGATTACAGACATTTATGCTGCTGAGTCTATTACAAAACAGAAGCCATTGATTGAAGAGCTTTGATTTAAGCAGCTTTGATTCATGTTTTATAACAAAACTATATTTTGTGACGCTACTAACTGTCTGCCCTTGCAGATGTAACACTTTATGTTTTTCAGGATGGCAGTTCCCCATATGGTGCCAGGTATGTGGGCTCCATGGTAGCTGATGTTCACCGTACTTTGATGTATGGTGGGATCTTCATGTATCCTGCTAATCAGAAGAGTCCTAAAGGAAAGGTAAGTTGTTTCAATTACTTTGTGGTTGACCTAGTACCTCTGGTTTTCCCCAGAGATGTAAAGGAATAATTTGGATATATAGAATAGTTTAGATATATAAATGAATAACAATTCTCCAACTCTGAAGGAAATGAGTAATGGATATAATTGTCAGCAATTGAATGTAGGCAAGAAATTTAGGCAATTATTTAGGCCAGAAATCTTCCTCTGTGCTTTTACATTAAAAAATATTCAAATGGTTTTCATTGCAACCAAAGGCTTTATTCATTTTTCTAAAGAGAAATATTTCAGAAATCGATCGAGATGCCTGTGCACAGCTGGCAAATGCAAGATGGGTCTCAGGAAGACCTCTGTGCTTTATAGTGGCAACTAGAGTCCAGGTGGGATATACTGAACTCCAGGTGGGGTTTTATCCAATGTTAGACAACCAAGTTTGCCTGCCATGTATTTCCAAATGGTACAAGCTTCTACTAATTGATCTGAAAAACTGCCAGTGGAAGGTGTGTTGCATGCATGCTGATATCAGCATTTTAGGAAAAAATTATTTCCCATTTGGACAGCTGTACAAAAGAGCGTGACTTAATGCAGTGCAATGTAATGCAGTGTTTCCCTGAATCTGCTGGACCATAGACCATAGTCAGCCTCAACTTTTCTCCTGCAGCATCAAATACCCCATGTTAAACAAATATATTTTAAAAGAGATTTGGTTACACAGCTGATCTATGAATTACCAGTAACCTGGAGGTCATCCTTAGGAAACAATTGGCTCAATGTATAGCAATGGTGTTCTGACTCAAAAGGCTTCTTTACAGGTCAATACCATCCTTAAAACTTTCTATTCAAATTCTTTTGTATTCTTGATTGGTATGTTCAAGAATCTGCTGTCATAAAACTGCTTGCCCCATCTCCCACACTGGTATCAGAACATCCCAATAATTACAGTCCTTTGGGGACAGAGGACTACCAGTTCCATCCTGGTGAGCAGATTCTAGTAGTCTGCACAATGAGGAGAACAAGAAAAGAACTCTCTTCAGAATACACAACAGAAAAGGTCTGCATATTTATTTGGGCAAATTTGATTAAAATATTCGATATATCATCCCATAAAAATAAAAACAACCCCCCAAAATACTACCCATTAAACAGTGTGGATATGTTTGTGTAACACAGCAAGAGACAAAAAGGGAATTTCCTGTGAGAGAGGTGGGTTTGTTTACTGGCCTCTTCAAATTAAACTTTTTGTTTCAAAGTCTGTGTTAATCCATTGCTGAAGAGACAAAAGAACAAATGTATAAAGTACTTACATAATGTTCTAGAAATTAGTATTTCTGTGTGAGTTAGTCTACATTGACTATTAGATTGATAATAGTTGATAATAATTGATTTTGGCTTGCACAGACAACATAATGCAAGAAAGAAAACTGTAGTACCATTAGAAATAAAAGTTTTCTTCTTTCTTGTCGGAAGTGCAGTTGTGAACAGTTCTTTTCATATAAACCTCTTCTCTTTGGAGACAGAATGCCTTTGTGGCAGATGATCATCATCACCCTGAAAATCTGTGACCTTGGATAGAGAGCTGAGAGGAGACAAGTGAAACTGGAACTGATCAAAACTAGAGCAATGCAAATAACATGCATGGAAGTTCCAGCATACAGAGTTCCTTCTTAAAGAGGATAAAACACTCAATAAGCAGTGGAGAACCAGCCAATACATACTCTTTTTGAATCAGATATGAACTTCAGGCTTTTAGCCCTCTATTAGGTGAGAAACATTAAACTTACCCAAAGAAAGAGCCCATTTGATGACCTCTAAGTGTAGTTGCACTACCACCTGAAGGAAAACTCCTTTCCTCAAGCCATATAGTCACAGTTAAGCAACACAAAACTCAAAATGTGGTTCCACAGTGTTTCCACTGCTGTCTTCTGCCTCATGATCTTCCAAAAATTTGCCATATGCTAAAGAGAACAACAAAGGTTTTTGGTCCTATGTTGCCTATCAGATGGTGTCTTTTTACTAGAAGCAGCATTTCAGTGGGCTTTAAAGATAAGAATGAAAGTAATATGCACTATTTAAGCTTGTGAGATGGGTTTATTATAAACAGCATGATATAGGAATGATGGGCAGTAAAGTCCTGTGTCTGATCCATTTCTTTACCTTTATATAAGGTTGCACTGTCACACTTCCTTTTCCCCAGAAAACGTTCTGTCCGAAAGCCCTTTAAGCAAACAATGTTTGCTAACATTTTCATGCGCTTCATAGACCACTAAAGATTCAACTAAACCTACAGAAATAATGTCTGTTAAAAAATGAACAGCTATTACCTACAACTTTTTAAAAACAGATGCTTTTGCCATATGTCCCAAATAAGTTTACATTCCACCAGAATACAGGCACTCCAGATGTGAATAGATAGCAATTCTATCTATCCAAATCAGACGTGCCTCCGTACCAGAAGGAAAATTTTTCTTTTAATGATTACTACAGCTACTTCTAAAACAGAGTTGCTACCTGGATGAGTTCAGGCCAGTAATGTTTATTCACATGTCTGAAGAGCAGCAATCAAATCCTGAAATTTGAGACTCGGGGCATCAAGTTTCAAACTCCAAAACATCCTGAGCAAACACAATGTGATTACCCCAAGCTCTGAGGTAATACATAAAGCTGTACACACATAAGAAGAGGTTTTGGCTTTTCTTTCCTGGAACTGTTAGATGGATTATCTGTTTTGCTGATGTCTGCAGGTCTGACAGTTGCTTTTGACATTTTCAGCAAAATACAGCTTAACTGATACCACATTATCAGTATGTCAGCTTGGAAATAATGGTGGTGATAATTGCATAAAGAGTAAGAATATTCTTCCTTAAAATAGAAGGTGTTAAGGGAGGTGAAATCAGTAGTGGGAAGTAGGAGAGGATGATAGACATTGCTACTTAGGTCAGTTAATGTTTGAGACAGTCATGATTTCCCTCTTTCTTTCTAGCTCCGACTTCTCTATGAGTGCAACCCTATGGCTTTCATCATTGAGCAGGCAGGCGGAATGGCAACTACAGGGACTGTGGCAGTGCTGGATGTGAAACCTGAGAGCATTCATCAGAGAGTCCCTCTCATCCTTGGTTCTCCTGATGATGTACAAGAATACCTTGCTTGTGTACAGAAGCACCATAAGAGCAGCTAAATGCTTCTCTACATCAGACCTTGCTCGTGTATCTCCAGTCTACAGGAGAAGCTGTAACTTCCAGATGGTGGATTCTAGCAATTAGCACCCATCTCTCAGTGAAAATCTCACTGTGTCCTTGCAGGCAAATACAAAAATCTTTTATCTCTGATTTATGCAGTGCAAATGTAGAAACAGAGGTCAGATTATTAAACAGAACCTACTTACTTTATGTAATAACAACAGGAGGAAGTGAATTGTGTCAGTAGCCCTGTTTGATCTGAACCTTAATATCTGGCATTACAAGGCTGGCATTGTTTGAGACAGGATTTTCACATCAACGTTTGCAATGCCATTATCTAGATTTTCTGTCATAGTTTTTGTTGCAGGTACTTTTTATCTTGACAGCCCTGAGAAGACCAAAAGTGTTGTGCTATCTGAAACTGTTTTAGTGCTCCAAAGTATATATGAATTCAGTAAGTAATAAAGATGAAAAGACTACAATGTTGCAAGATGTTTCAACAGTCCACTGAGCATATCAGCACTGTGTCCAGGTAGCCAAGGGAGCCAGTGGCATCCTGGCTTGTATTAGAAACACTGGCCAGCAGGAACAGGGAGGTGATCACCCCCCTTGTACTCAGAATTGGTGAGGCCACACCTCGAGTATTGTGTTCAGTTCTAGGCCCCTCACTATAGGAAGGACATTAAGGTGCTGGAGCGTGCCCAGAGAAGGGCAATGAACATTATGAAGGGCCTGGAGCACATGGCCTATGAGGAGCATGTGAGGAAACTGGGGTTGTTCAGTCTGGAGAAGAGGAGGCTGAGGGGAGACCTCATTGCTGTCTCCAACTACCTGAAGGGAGACTGGAATGAGGAGGGGGCAGCCTCTTCTCCTTGGTGTCGAGCACAGGACTACAGGAAACGGTTTCAAGCTGTGCCAGGGGAGGTTTAGTCTGGATATTAGCAAATACTTTTCACTCAAAGGTTTATCAAACATTGGAAAGGTCTGCTCAGGGCAGTGGTGGTGCCACAGTCATGGGGGGTGTTCACAGGTAGTGTGTGGACCTTGCACTTAGGAGCATGGCTTAATGCTGACCCTTCGGTGCTGAGTTGAGAGTTGGACAGGATGATCTTCAAGATCTCTTCCAACCAGATATATTCTATTAATCTGTGAATTCTCATAAGAACAGGAAAATGCTTTGTCTTATTTACAGACAGGTAACCTTCAAAGACACGAATTACAACACACCACTCCTAGAGAAGCCACACTCAAATCATGCCTATTCCATGTTTATCCATTGTCCCATGTAACAGAATACAACCTGTTGCCACAAAGCAGCTGCTACACCTCCATTTTCTTTTATATCAAAATACTCTCATTTTGAATGAAAGTTTGACCTTTTATACACATTATATACTGCCATTCCTAGCCACCTGTAGCACATCCACCCTAGGGCCATGTCTCGGATCTGACACCATCTAAGGAGATGAGGAATCAGCTCTGAAATGAGCAAGCATTCCTTGACTACTGAGAGCAGAAATTACTAACTAAAAGAAATGTGTTATTAGGTTACCTGATAAGGGTGTGAAAACCAAGCTACAGGCCAATTTAAATATTAGATATCCTGATACCTTTGTAATACTCCTGTCCCATTATAAACACATCTCTTTTGGCAACTATCTTGCCATAAGCAGTTCGTGCCTTACCTTCTCTTTTTCATTCCTGTTTCACAACTCCAGCCATGCTGGTATAAGACTTTATTAAGAACACTGTGAACTGCATTAGGATATAGACAGGAGCTAAAAGTTCTCCTACCAAGAAACTACAATAGTTATTTTAAAACTCAGAACTATGTTCTATTATTCATAAAGGACAGAAAATTACACAGGACAAGTATTTATCCTTTGGTATTGTTATCTTAGGGGTGAGGATATGATATTAGTACTGCTTCAGGTACCAAATAATTTTCTGCTGGTCTTTATCTGGCACTCTGTAAAGCTGTAGCAGTGAGGACTGCCTGGGATCAGCAAGTACAGCGTGTACTTGTTTATTTTGCTCCTCATTGTGTGCTTCTGGAATCTCTGCTATCAACAGTGAAACATGAGCAACACTTAAATCCTGGAGAATGAAGAGACAGCAGGAAAAACTGCAAAGGTTTAATTAATAGCCAACTTTGTACTGGAGAAGGCTGTTGTGAACCTCAACTATGAAAGCCAGCAAATCAGTTTCCTGCAGACATAATGTAGGCACAGGATATGTGCATATATATATATATATATATATGATGTTTATATGTATACTCTATACATACAGATTCTCTCACTCTCCTTCTTAGAGTCTTCATATCAGAACACAAATAGTTGGTGATGTCACCAATTTACTGAGAAACTCTATTGCATTTTTTTATGTTGGGAACTTAAACTGAAGAGTAAGTCAAGACTAGTCTAGTAAGCTAACAATACCAGTACTGCATCAGATGAAAGATCAGTTGTAACTTGGTCCTGTTTTCAAGAGATTAAGAGAGATGAAAAAGGACAGAGCAAGAGCAGGGGCTTGGTACTCTCCAGTGTAACAAGAGCTGCATATAAATCCAGCTACTAGCCTTCACAAGGTTCTTTTTCCCCAAGTTTGCTCCAGAAGCACCTGTTAGTGGAGGAGCTAGTGCTAGGCCACTGATTTGGCAAACAACTGTAGTTTGAGTGGCTGCTGTAATACTTAAATGATAACGCTCAGTTTCTGGGCTGCCAGGAGGCTGGTATCTATAAAGAGATCACTATCTTCCCTGTATAGGTTACCTATGCAAGCCTCAAATGCAGATTAAGAAAGAATCAGCATTCTTTGGTGTGAGCTGTGGATTTCATTAGCCAGAGCCCCACTTTCACTCAATCACAGAATCACAGAATATTAGGGGTTGGAAGGGACCTCGAAAGATCCTCTAGTCATTTACTCTACCACACCTACAGTCTTCCTAAGTACTTAAGTGTTCTCTGCTACACCTAGCAACCAGACACTCTGCAACCAGAGTGCTCTGCACTTATGCTAAAACCCTGAGGACAGAGTTTAAAGTTTCCCTTCCCAGTCAAGGGGATGCACCATAAGCTACCATCAACATTGCCCGAAGGAGCTGGGAAGCTGGTATGGACCAGCACTCACAATGCCAGCTTGATTTTGCATTATTTTTGAAGGTAGATGTGGAAAATATTGTACCAGCTATATAACAAACATGACTGTTCTTAAAGTGCAGGTTACTGACTTGCTGCCAAACCTAATTATTATTTCCAGTTTCAAGACACCTCTGCACCTATTTCTGAAATAAAATAAAAACAAATTACCTATACCTGGTAGTATCCAATTAGACAAGAAAACACAGACATCCCACCAGTCTGTAATAACTAAATATTTGTTTGCTAATTACTTTGACTAAAAATTACATTAGTCTGAGCAGCCAGCCACACAGAGTTGGCCTTGTGACTGCAATCTTGTGACTAGGGCCAACGGGCTTCCCATCAGCCTCATGGAGCACAGCCTGCCTGTGCTTCTGTCCTGCCAGCCCAGCATTGCAGGGAGCTGATCCTGAGCCCTCAGCAGCAGGAGCTCACTCTTCCCTGAGAAAGCAAGGCAGCTGAAATGGAGATGCTGTTTGAAATGTTAGATCAAATGTGCCTTGGAGCATTTGTTTCAAAAGCCAGTATTTTATTCTATTTTCCACGAAATGTATACCCAGGGAATTTTGCTGGGTTTTTAATAAAGCCAACTGATATTTCTGGGAAAATCAGGAATTATTTTTCTCCATTTATAACACAGAAGCAGTATATTTCAGACTAATTACAGAGAACAAGCTAAGAGTTTAGTTTACATAGATTATGTTACCTAGTTAGGCTCAATATAAGAAAATGATTATTGGTATCTATGAAATAGAACAAGGCGAATGATGATAATGTCATTAACTCCTGCAAGACTGCACAGATGAAAGTATCTAGTTTTCAGAGGTATCCAAGGTCCAAATGCAGGTAATCAGGGAACAAAATGAACACAGAGACAGGATCTGTCAATAAACAGTTACCCAGAGGTACTGAACCCCAGAATTTTTGAGGAGACAAGCCCTCTCATTCAGGTTTTATGTCATCATAGACCACACTCACAAACTTTATGTGTGGCTACTGAAAACACTTTCAGGTTTTGTTCCAAGCTTCAGCAAATGCAGAAAACAACACCAAAACCAAACAACCCTCAAAACAAGCATGAGATGTGATTCCACTGAACTGATAACCAACAGTTCATGGAGATAGCTGACAGATAGGTTTTCCTACTGAGATCTGGCCTAGGGGGTTGCTCTCATCTGATGCAATGTTTTGCATTATTGTTTTGCAGGATCCTGTTCATCAAGAGCTGAGCAGGTTTCTTGTAACAGCTTTTCTAGTTCTGGTCACCACGATCAATGAAGAGATTTTGGTGTCTTTGGTGAACCAGCTTGCAGAGGGTGTTGGCCAGGATAGCTACTACTCACATGTTGATCACTGGAGCTTGGCCTAAACATTCTTGTCAGCTGCTGAGCAGATCACTCAGTGAATATTTATCACTTTTGAAGAGACACCTTCATGGAGGAGATAATATACCCACTCAGTTACCCAGTCAGCTGTGCTTGGGCTGAATATGCAAGGCCAGACTAATCCCAGCCTGGGGCACAAACATTCATGGTGTCTCATCCATTCAGTATTAAGTGCAAATGCACTGTCAGCACATGCTCAGGAAAAAAAGAAGTCAACTTCTCCCTACACCCAGCTGCTGGAGCACTGGCCTCGTGATCATGTCCTGCAAAAAGTGTAACTTGGAGACATCATCCTGCCTGCTGCTCGCTTATGAGTTGATGCACTATCTGTGTTTTGCCCTTTTGATTGTCTGGTTTCCTGTTTTTTTCCTGCATGGACAATTTTCTCCTCTTTTAACAACTCAGCATAATTTGTTGTTCCAGCACAGGAAGAGAAAAAGTAGACTGCAAAAAAATAAAAACAAAACAAAACAAAAAAGGCAGGGAGAATAAATAAAGGGAAGGGATCACACAGGCAAACATAAATCTGGAATTTAAACTCAGCAAAAGAATGGACATGTTTACCTTTAAGCTCTGCTGAAGCTGCACTGGGAGAAAACAAACCGAAGGGGAAGGTTAGCTTTCCCTCAGATGGACACATGCAGCTGCTAATCAGCTGCACAGACTCTGGCAGGCAGCCTCATTGCTCTTGGCCTTTTTTTTCTCTTCCACTCCTTAGCTGTGTTCCTGTTTAGATTAAAAACTCAGTGGAGAGGGAGGTTCTCTGGCTTTTACAGACTGCCTAAAAAACGTGGCTACAAATTTTATGGAAATGCCTGGAAAAACTGCAACGAAAACTGCAACACTTCGTAACAATTCCTGATGGGTGTCTGACATGCTCTGTTGTATTGTGAAAGTAGTGTGATCAAACATTGTAACAGCTCTGAATTAGAAACCACAGGTCCACACCGATTCTTCCTGTAAATAACGAGCAACTAATAGCAAAATGGCAGCAGGATTTATTCTAAACATTGGACGAGGCATTGCAATTTCTATATAAACACAGAGAGAATTTTCTTTTGACTACATGAGAGCATTGTAATAAATCTTCAAAAGCCAATGCAATTTCACACCACAGCTGATGTTTTCAGTATCTTTTCTCTATTCCAAAACCCTCTGCTGTTAGGCAATGCTTCATGCTTCATTGAGGAATGAAAACTGCAAAAGCAGTATACATGGCTGAGCAGAAGGAATGTTAAGAGTTATTGAGAACTTGCATTCACAATTCTTGGCATTGCTGTGCCATTATGGTAAAAGATTGTGGAGTGTGCTTGGCCATGCATTATTCCAGAAAAACTGGGGACTGAAGCACAGCAATGGACTGTTCTGAGAGCTATGTGGGCAGTCTTATCTAGGGTTTCTTTTTCCCATAAATTGTTAACAGCCTCATAAACTGACATATTACAAATTTATCGATGTGGGGAAAAACACTTGTGATTTAGCAGCTGATGTCACCTGTATTTCATTTCACTTTTGGATTTTAAGCAAAAGTAGATGTGTTCCAAACCATGCGCTACAGCCTCAACTTCTCAACTTCCCATTTCAGCACCAACTTCCCAGACATCCTAAGCCAGTTTCAGCATTTATGTCACTGCATATGTGCAGTGCAGGAAGCTTTCACTAACACTTAAAAAAGTACAATCAACATAATAATTAAAACTATAACCTAGAATATTTCTATGGTAGCTCCTGAGATTGTGATTTTGCATAATAAAAGTAAAAGCTGTAACAGCTTCAGAGGGCCCTTGGCGGCACCCAGGAGAGCGCACCTAAACTGCTCTTGCCCTGGAGTAACAGACATTAACGTAGACAAAGAACTTTGAAAGACAACATTCATTTCAGATGAATGGATCAGACATCACTATGCATACAGGACAACCTTTTTACCAGGCTGGAAAATCACCTTTCTTGCTCAGCTTTCAGCCCTACCACAGTCTTTCCCTGGAGGCCTTCCCAAAGCTAGTCTTACCCAGAACTTCTTCTGAAGGTGGCTGGGAAAGAAAATAGCTCATATTGTTGACTTTGATCCATCTTTGGCCACTTCTTCCCAAACCAGGAGGAGTGTAAAATGCAAAGTAGCAGGTATTGGCTGCAGCACCACACCTAACGACACTCAGTACTTCTAAAACATGTTTCCCAGCATCACTTTATAAGGAAAGGGCATTGGACTTCATTCAGAAGCAGGTTTTGTATCTCTTGATGGTGGTGAGAACTCTAAGTGAACAAAGCAAGGACTAAGCGTATGTTTCATAAATGCTTATCATGGTTTCTAAGCCAATTTACTCAGAAAGATTGGTGGTAGATCTTCAACTGACAGCATGATGGAGTAAAAACTGCTGCAGAAATCTAACGTGATGACCACTAGAAAATCAATCTTCATGCAACTTAGCATGGGAAAAAATAAAGCAAGCAGTCATGTTCTCCGCCAACACAAATGAAGGTAGCTTCTCCTGAGGCTCCTAATATATCTAAACTAACCAATCCATAGATCAGCTCTCCCCTCTTCCTTCCAATAGTGAAGTTCCAAGCTGGGCTCTTTGTCTCTTTTCAGATGAGCATTATTAAATGTCATCTAGGTTCCATTTTGTGAATTGAATCTTTGTGAATTAAATTTTGTTTCCAATTATATCTTATCTTCCAAGTGTTGTAGGCACTTTTCACTTGCCAAAATTTCACTAACATGTTAATAAAGTCCTGATTACAGAATAAAACATCCCTATTATTAATTTCTTATTAAACAAGTCTTTCTTCAAAACACTGTGTATTGGGACAGACTGCAATTAAAAATGGGCCCTCAGTCTGTCATATACCTTAATAAAGTGCAAAGAGAGCTAGAAAGGAGAAGCATCACCTCACTTCATCACAGCCATCAGAGCACATTCGATTTTTTTGGTTAATGGCAAAAAACTGAAGTTAATCTGTAACATAAATACTTGTTCACTAGTATTAAGCTTAAGAGACACATATCAGGATCTTTTACACATCCAGAAGATTAAATAGCAAGTACTGAGTAACTGATGTTCAGAAACTGAAGTTCTTGTCTTCTTGGTTTTCTGAAGAGGATATTCCCATTTTCCTGGACCTCCAGTTCTCTCAGCGTGATGTGTTTGTTGAGTGCCCTTATGCAGATCATCAGTAAAGCATTCATTATAGTAAAATTTCACTGATAACTCATCACATCTTTGGCTTCCCAGTAAGGTTGCAACAGTGAGGTGACAAAATTTTGCCACTGTAGTCCTTCAAAATATTTTGTAAATCACTTTACTTCATGGATTGTGTAGGGGGATAATAAGTTTATTTCACTCTTAACAACAGACATTGAAAAAACCCTAAATTCCATTCTACCTAGCAGACACAGATAGGATGAGAAAATGACTGTTTTTAAAGGGGAAACACTTCCTACATGACAGTTAAATACATTTCTCACAGAAGTGAGAATAACTACTTCATATATAAGTGGAATAATCTCTTTTCATAGCTTTCCTTGCTTCAAGAGTACTTGTCCTCAGAAACAAGACCAGCTACTGATAAATACAGTCATTCTTGAGGCAGACGAGAAAAAGTATTATTCTGATGAGACCCTTAGGACAAGCACAGTCTAAGTACCAGCACATGGAAACCACAGGCAAAATCTATTTTCCTCCCAAAACAAAACAACAAACCCAGCTGACTTTCACAAAGAAGAGGAAAGCAAGCAATGACTGCAGAGCTTTATTACTGCACAGAACTGCCATCTACCACACACATAACACACAGTGTCCAACCCCCTTAACAGTAGCTGTGATTCAGACAGGGCCTCAACACGGCAGTCTAAATAGGATGTTTTACTGATAACATGTGTACTAGTGATTTCTAAAATAATGTATCTTGCAATAAATGCAACTTCAGCTATCAACAGGAATATAAAACCAAATGAAGCCTGAAAAAAAGATTTGAACACAGTGCACTTGCAATATCTTCAGAAAGGAACAACTCTGAAGAGAGATGACACTTTCTCCAGCAGGATATATACCATTATGAAATAATGAAAAAAAGAAAAAAAAAAAAAAACAAAGGAACAGGTCTGCAGAAGGTAAGGCCACTGCTGTGGAATTCCAAAACCTGACTAAATGTCATTCTTGAAAAAGTAACACGTTTTTAAATTCTACCAGTGTGCCTAACTGCAGTTTGTGCAAAATTTTACAGTGTCACAGAAGGCAATTCTGGGTGTAACTGCTACTAGAGAACTAATGTGTAAATACTGAAATACCTGTGCTACCTGACTCACCCTGTTCTCAATTTTTCTACTCCAAAGAGAGGATGCTCAGCCAGAACAGTCAGCAAGTTTTTATGCATACAAATAGCTGTATCATTACATTTTATTTCTACAGAAGTTTGAAACTAACCCCTCCTTTGTGAGCTACATTCCTGTTCACATGCATATGCTCTGGAACAAAAAAAAAATACTATTAAACAAACCCCCCCCCCATCAAAACCTTGCCTTCCTGGAAACTTACTGAGAACCTTGGCTTCTATATCCAAACACCTTTCCTTGTTTCCCATTTTCTTGCAGCAGTTCAAGTTCTGGGAGGCTTTGTCCTGGTCTCACTCTGCACTAGACATTGTCATCTTGTTTTAGTCAATATAAAACACCATTGGCACCTTAAGTGCTACTAAATTCACAGTAATGCCAGCTTCTAGGATTAGAACATGTTCACAGAGACAGGTCTCTGTAGACCAACAGTTCTGGGGCAACCAAGAATGAAATGAGACTGCATTTTGATCTTCCCTCCCATTTTGAATGCACAGACCATTACCATTTACTTCTGAACATAAACCTTTGGAGGAGCAGCAAGTGAGCTCCAACATTACTTTCCCCCATAGCTTCCACCAAGCACTGTAGATTATCTCCATAACAGGCTTAACAAGCCAACCTAATAGCTAAATTCTAAGTAGTACTTCTGCTCTGGGGCCCACTGGGCTGAGCTAGGCTCTTCCTTCAAAAGAAAACTTGTAGGGAAGATTCAGATACATGAATTATTTCAAGCAGCAGCACCTGGACTGGCCATTAGTTAAGGTAACCAGGATAATCAAAACTTGTTTTTCTCTCAAAAAGCATCTATGAAATACAGGCTTAAGACTTACTTTATCTACAATATGGAAATTCAGCTTCTGTGTGCTGTAGGCCAAGTGCTCCCTTGTAGGCATGCAATCTGACTCAAAGATACTGTGCAAATCTTAACCACATGTTAAGCACCGGGAATCAGGTCTTGGCAGCATAGATACCTAAAAAATCCTCTTGGAAAAGGAGGTACAGGGCATAGTATAAGTGACCATAGTTCAGTTAGTGTTTTAGGAAGTGGCCCAGCTCTGCTCTTCATAGGAACAGCACTGCGTTCCCCAGCCCAAGCTGGTGTAAGAAGAAGATAGTATTAACTGCCCTACACACATTAAGAAACCTGTGCTCTTCAAAGAGAAAGGTGATGCTTTGGGTGTTCCTGCTCTACCCCATAATGCTCAAAAAGGCAACTGCTATTACAACTACCAGATTCACCTACTAAGTGTTCAGCTACTGAACTGCCACAGGAAAACACTGATTGTATTCAAGCAAAGATCAGAGTCTACAGACCTTCAGGCAGTACAAAAGAAACAGACATTATATCTCTGGGTCACAGGACTGAGCCAAAATTCACTTAGGCACATTCTGGGAGGCAAGCAGAGTCAAAGAATGAGAGTCAGATTTTCAGTCACTTTCAGCTGATAGACGTTTTCCCAATTCCCATTTTAAGTAAGCTGTTGCAAATACTACACTCCATTTTGTAACAGCTGTTAGCCCTTCTCAGACAGGGTTGTTTTAGCACATGAGGAAAAGAAGCATGCATAGAGGCTTCAGCCAGCAGTATGATTTGGGATGCCTGTTTGATAGACTTCAAGTGAAAAAAAAAAGACAAAAAGTCATCTGTACACACTGGAATTTAAATGTTTATTTAAAAAGTAACCTTAGGGCGCATTGCAATTTTTTAAAAAAGGAAAAAATACAAAGAGTCATCTATTAGATTAAGCAGTTAAAAGCCAGCAATATTACAAGCTGTTTACATACCAACATTTACATTAATTTAAAACAAGTGGCATGTCACCAACATGTAAAACATACTTCAAAACTTTAAAAAAAAAATCAAGTTAACCTTTGAAGGACACAAGTCACCACATGTGTGAACATGGGTTTGGTCATTCTTTAAATCCCCTCTTGCACTGAAATGTTCAGTCTTCAAGTTATACAAGTGGATAGCTAGCAGCTGTTGCTATTCCACAGTGGTTCTTCCTGTCCTTGGCCATGTAGATATAACCTTTGTCACCCCACTTCTCACCCCAGCTGTAAACAGAAGTAGAGGATTTGTTTTCATATTCATGAGAGACTTATTTACCTCCCCTCCTACTGTGTAATTTGAAAAAACACTGAGTTCCACATTTCTGGAGAAAAATCAAGGTAATTGCAGTTACCTTGTAAAGTGCCTCCCAGAAATTAAATGTGTGTTACAGAAGAGGCACCCCAAGCTCAAAGGGTGCAGCCATCCTCTAACTGGAGACCCTGTATTACAGTTGCCTGAAAGCCGAGACAGTGCTCCCAGCTAACTCTAAGGGGAGACAAGACTACGAGGAGCATTGAGGGTGGTGCTCCATAATGCTGAGAACATGAGACAACCTCATGTGACATGCCCTTCAGCATTCATTCGTTTTCCCTCCAACCTAGGAGGTAAGCCCACATTTGAAGTACAAGTATGACCCTATTTCATTCAAGTAAGCAGTATTCTTTCCAACTGAAAAAAAACCACAGCAAAACCATCCAAAATCCCCAAACCCACAAAACTACACCCCTCACTAGGATCTACTAGCTTCTTGGACTGTTCCTGTACTGAGGTCCCTTGAATTATCTGAAAAAAACAGAAGAATGAGTTTGCTGCTTTGGATCAGTCAGGCTGCCAGGAGCATGAGTCAGGTTTAACTTTTCACACAATCTGAGAACAGTCTCCAGAATCGCCACAGGCAGATTTTTCATTAATGTTATCTCTCCACCCCCTACTAAAAGTGACATGGTACCTTACATTCTGTCCTACCCCCAAAAGGGTACAAAAGATGGGAGTGATCTTACCTGTTCTTAACAATCCAGTATTTTTTCCCATCTATGTCTTCCCCCTCAAAACCATAACCTACAACCAGAACACCGTGGTCAAGGTCTTCACTGCTGCAGTCTGGTTCATAGTAGATACCTGAGGAGGTGTAAATTCATGTGAGTAAGCTCATCTGCAAGAAACCCATCTCCTTCACCATAAGCTTTATATATCAAATCACATGCCTCTCTAGGGTCAGAGAAAGGACTTCTAAATTAAGTGTATCATGACAGAAATTGAGGGGCAAGTACACACATAAAGTACAAAGTGTGCAAGAACCTGGACTAAAATTCAAAAGTACTCCTCATTGGGTCCTATGCCACAAGATCATAGTTTAACTTAATACCGAGTATTTAAAAGTTCTCTGCATGCAAGCAGGTAGCAAGTCCCCACCTGACTGATAGAATTGGAATGAAGAGTGGCCTGCATCAATAGCAACAGACACTGGACCCACAGCTGCTACTGCTTTCATGAGCGCTCTTTCATGTCCTTGAGGGATGTCAACAAAGCCAGTGTCATTAGCAGCATTGTACTCTGCCTTGTAGCGACAGTCCTCATCATCCTTAATAGAGAAAGACCCAGTTAGTACATAGTTCTCCACTTAACACACAGGTTAGCATAGGAACTACCAGACATTCTGAGACTTTGCTGCCTTGAAAATAAGAGGCTGAACAGGATCCAACTGCTTCAGCAATGCTTTGAAAAGAGCAGAACACCAAACCTGCTTTTGATTTTTTCTTAAAGAAAAAAATAAGGACAGTGAGGCCTACTGGAGCTCTACTGGGATGGAAAGTACTATTACATCCTGAAACTCTGCCTAACTTGGTGGGCAGGACAAACCTCTTTTGAGGGAGGAAAGAAGCCCAGACTGCATTAATGGACCATGGAAGAGGGCCAAATATTCACTAAATACAAAACAATCTAGAAAATGCTCCTTGAACAAGCACTTAAAATCTACAATTTCAATGCATCAGTTTGGAAAAACTACAGAACACTCTGGAAGTTAATTTGTATTATGTGGCCTTAAATGAAGTGCTCAAAAAAATGAAGCCTGGACTGTTAATGCCACAGATATTTACCTCAGGGGAGGCTGACTTTGGAAGTCAAGTAATGTGAAACATAGCATGCAGTTAAGGGAGAGATGTGCTTATTGCAAAGATTAGTACTTAAATCATCTCCCAGCTAAAGGAACAGAAAGTGTACCGTCATTGCTTAGCCTATACTCAGCAGGTTAGGCACTTCCTGTAACCAACTGATTTCTGGAACAGCCAAGATTAGGAAACATTGAGATTACAGGGATGCACACGAACAGGAGCCCAAATTCAAAGGCTGCTGAACATTCAGTTAAAAAAAGTAAGTTGCCAGAAAGACTATTGTAAGCAAAATTCCCAAGTGGTAAAAAGACCAAACCATGGGCTCTCTAGTGGTACCAACTTACCACTGCTCATTTTCTTCCCATGCCTGTTTAACTTTTGGTAGATCAGAGGTATTTACAAGTCTGCCCATTATGTGCATTTATGTGCTTTTAGTCCAGAATGGAACTTATGACATCACCAACTATTATTAAAAACCAAATAACATTAGTTGCAAGAATTAGCTGGTCTATGAGTACCAACTCTAACAGCTCAGTTATAGGAAGCTGAATTGCACCCCTACAACTAACTAGCACTGTTGACAAGGGCTGGGTTCTGGTTTGGTGTGTCCACCAAGATAAGGCATGACATCCAGCTGAAGGGCAGCTATGAGGGGGAGGAATAAAAATACTTGCTCTAGTTTTTAAAACTGGTCTGGTAAGATTTTGACCTCAAAGACCAGTGTAGTATCCTTTTACTACTGGAGCTAGCAGTCATTCCAGTTTTCTTAGGGAACATGCAACAGGAATAGCACATGTACTGTTTACTAGTTCGACATTTTCCTTTTCTACACAAGTTTCCAAACAGTTTGTCCACAGAAAAGATGTGATACTTGCAATACAAATTCAGCCATTACACTCACCTTTGCTGTATATGGGTAGGACTCCTCTGAATCAATGCCCCCATTATCCTGCACATACTGGAAAGCCTGGTCCATGAGACCACCATTGCAGCCCTGATTCCCTTCAGGTCGAGAGCAGTCCACCAGATTTTGTTCACTCAGTGAAACAAGTCTGCCAGTTTTTCTGTAGTGCTGCCCTTCAAGAGCTCCTGTTGTGCTGAAAGCCCAGCAAGAGCCACACTGACCCTGAAGCAATAAAAAAACCCACAAGTTACAAATCCAGACAGAGCAGGAAATTGTAGTTCCCTTACCACTGATCTAAACATGAAAAACAAAAGCCACAAGACCAGCTTCAGTTTCACGCTTCCAGAATGTACAAGTGAAGATACTGCAGCTTGTCAGTTTAGACGTTTAGTACAGAACTCCTAACAAGTCCTAAAAAGGTAGAACAATCTCATCAAAACAGCACTTAATCTGATAAACTTGCATACGGCTCCATTAAGTAAAGGACTCCACAGTGTTTCTCCTCTATGGAAATGGAGGATGTGTTCAGGAAGCTGGCTAAAATTCCATCGTAAGAGAATACCTGGTCTTTAACTGGAGTTACATATCCCTTCTCTCTCCAGTCTACTGATCGTGGCACTTCCAGGAAGTTGGGCTCAAGAAACTGGGATCCTCTGTACTTCCTTTCTGACTTCTTGTGGGCATAGCCATTCATCAGCTGTCTGAACTCCTCAGTTGTCTGAAGAAAATTCAAAACATACAGTCACCACCTATTGCACACCACTGTTTAGAACTGCCACGTTTCATTCCTCCATACATACCATGTCACCAAACTGATTCATTCCCAGCTTGTAGCTGTGTTTCCCTAATGTGTGATCCAGATTATGGAGCTCAATCATTTTCAGGTTCTTCTCCCACACCATTCTTCTCCAGCTTTCCTCTCTCTGAGGAACCAGAAAACAACATAACTTCAGACAGCCAGCTCACAGATCACTTGCACGGTAAGATGGTTTATGGTTTGCATACACAGGACAAATGGAGACTACTCAAATGGGAAGCCTGAACGCTCTTTTACACAATGGCCTAGTTTTTGTGTTATGGTGCCAAAGGAGTACAGTGCAGCTGAGTCGATGCAAAAACACAGGAAAGAGACCGAGGAAGAAAAGGATTAACCCTCCCAAGTGCAGGCTACAGCCAGCGTTAAAAGAAAAACAGACATGACTCAGCTGGCAAGGCCCATCTGACCTCACTATTTGTTGAGCCCAGCGGTATTCCCAGGCCTCACCTCATGGTAGTCCTTGTTGTGCCACGACTTCCACAGCTGCCAGTGGCTGTCCAGATCGTGGTCTGCTCTCGGAGCGCCGAAGGCCAGTCCCAAGCTAAGGCAGAGGGCGGTCAGACACAGATTCATGCTGGCAAGCTGCCGGGAAGGGAGGCACAGCGGTTGGACAGAACGCAAGGCGCGGGCAAGCCGCTCTTTGCTTCATAGGCCTGAGCATCGAATAGGATTCCTGGCCCGAGACGAGCCGTACCCCCTCTCCTCCATAAGCCCATCGCAGGAGAGAAAACAAGCGACGCACCACCGAGGACGAGAACACGCAGGAACGCTGAGCGACCCTCCCCCGCCGAACCCTTCCCGAATGCCCTACGTACGGACCCAGGCTTTGCTCGACCCCCCGCCGTGAGCGGGGCCTTCAGCCGCGACTGTAAACAAGCTCAGGCGGCGAAGCCAGAAGCCGCAGCGGGCGGCCAGCGGCCTCCGAGGGGAGAGGCCGGAATGGCGTCCCCTTCCCAGCAGGATCCGCCCGGCAGCAGGGCGAACACGTACGAGGTGCCCGCGGGACACCACCCCTTACTCCGCCTCGCAGCCCCCACCCTACTCCACTCACCTCGCCTGACCTCGTCTCTTTTCCTCCGACTCCCCAGCCCGACGACCTCTCGCGCCCGCGGCAGTACTTATAGCCGCCACGGCCGTGCCCGCCCCGCCGCGCCGATTGGCGGCGCCGGGCCTCGCCCCGCCGGGCCGCGCCTCCGGCCGAAGGCGGGGCGAGAGGCCACCCTGGGGCTTGCCGCCACCGGAGTACCCAGCGTGTGGTCTGCGCGCCGTTACATGGGGTGGGTTGGGTCCGCACCCAGGCCATGAAACCGGAGCTGTGTCGGTGGCCGGAGCCTCTGGGGAACAGCCCTGGGCACATCCTGTACCACCGAAGCCGTTACGCGGGGCAGTGTTTGACTAAATATTACGAGTACCGGCAGGCTGGAGACAGTGGCAGCAAGCTAAGCGAGTTGGAGGGCTTAAAGATGGCAACTGGCAGACTACAGAAAAGCAAAAGCTGGAGGAAAAAGGCAAAGAGCAATGTGTTTGCAGTTGCAGCCCTAGGCGCTTGGTGAGGTCAGTTCGGTTGAGTGGGTGGGTTCCAGCCCTGGGTACTCAGTGACTTGCTGGAGGACACCGGCACCATGTACCCCTTCAGAGAGGCGGCATAGCCTGCCGCAGCCAGCTGCTACCCAAGAGAGCTGCTGCCATTGCCACCACAGAGCAGGTTTTGTTTAAACGCAGGTAGGGCAACTTGCCTGACACTGGCAGCAGGTAGGTATGAGGAAGCATCTACCACTGGGTAGGGTCCCAGTGGCATGGTGCCTATGGGTACAAGTAATATTTCCAGTCAAGTCCTGTATATTCCTGTATAAAATTTACTGCCTGATTTTTCCTCCCTCTGGATCCAAGCCTAGTAATAGTCAGGTATTTTACAATCAGTGTGCCAAGTGTTCATTTGTATAGCATCCAGTAATGTATACTGGAAAACGCTGTGACACTAAGAGTTGCAGTACAGATGAAATGCTAAAAGATTTGCACAGGAACTTGATTCACACCTAACAAGGAGCAAACAGACTGATTTTCACCAGACAGCTTGCCTCTAGTAGTGGAATAACTGCAAGAGCTATGCAAGGTTCTGCCTTAAATCTTGTAAAGCCAGTATTGCCAATGGCTTTAGCAAACTTCAAAGCATGTATTTAGAATAAACCCTGTGGTTTGTAAACTGTTACACAACAGCAAAAAGGAAGAAATCATATGATACGTGTTTCTTCTTCTTTTTTTTTTTAACGTGTTAAGACATGCAGCATGTCGTTTAAAACAAGCAATACGTGTTTCCATACCCAGATTATCTCAGGAGCAGTCTTTGGCCCAAGAAAGCTCCAGAGAGCCAAGTACAAAAAGGGAAGTTGGAGAGACTGACTTGTCTTTTCAAAGTACTACTTCTGCCACTGAACTAGTGTAGTTATTCCACAAAAAAATATGTAAATACATCCAACAGTGGTGCTCCTTCATTAGCTCATTAGTAAGTGATCATTAGCAAGCTTTGTAAAACCTTGGAGAAAATAAGATATTTTAAATCTGAAGTACTTTCTACATTGAAAGCTTGCATGTGAACACTCATAGCAGGAATGAAAAACATGGACTTCTTCAGAGCATAACAGCAGCAAATGCACACTAGATGCATTGCCATTTTTATGCACTACTTGCTCATAATTTTAATATTTACTTGCTTTGCAAACATGTGTTATCAAATATCTTGTGGTCTTTGCAGCTGAAATTTCTGAAAGTTCATGTTTTGCCTTATATTGTTATACTAGTGGCTAGTGGCTGAGTGGCCATATGGATGTCATGGAAACATCTTCCGAAGTGAAGAAACAGTGTGTGACATACATTGTAGTAATCAACATTGCACACTTGCAGAAATTCAAATAATGAGTAGTGTGTGTAGGTTTGAAAAATTAAGATAGATATCCTTTGATTTTTGTTCAAACATTTGTATTTCCAGTTGTCAAACACCGTTTTCAAGGCACAGCCTTTTCTAAGGAAAAAGAGCCATTTCCTTATTTGTAAAGTGACAATGCATGCACAGAGTAAGACTATGTATTTGTGTCTTTTCAGCATGAAACTTTTTGCTAACTAACCGATTCACATGCAAATGCATCAGGAGAGCTAGATGAAGTTTGTGTCGCTTGCCTGAATCATAGTTCTCATAGTTGCAGTGTGTTAGTTCTGGTTTCGTCTTTTTTTTTTTTTTTATTGTGGGTTTGAAAAATTTTTAGTTAACATGTTTTTGGCTGAAATTTCCTTCTAAAGGGAACCTATGGACAAGGGTTTCTTAAAATGGCAAGAAGTTTAGCCAGCACAACAGGAGGTAAGGTCAAAACTGAAGAAGGTCTTGCACCATAATTCATGTTTGCTGCTCTGTAATGTGCCCTGCGATGCACTAAGACACTGGTTTCTCCAGATCATATGAGGTCCTGTCTCTTTGGGGAATCACAGGATCAAAGAATGGCAGGAGTTAGAAGGAACCTCTGGAGATCATTTAGTCCAACTTCCCTATTAAAACAGGTTCACCCAGATCAGGTTGCACAGGAACACATCCAGGTGGGTTTTGAAGGTCTCAAGAGAAGGAGACCCCGCAGCCTCTCTGGACAGGCTGTCCAGGTGCTTTGTCACGCTCAAGATAAATAAGTTTTTCCTCATATTTAAGTGAAATCTCCTGTGTTCTAGTCTGTACCTGTTGCTCCTTGTGGTGTCACTCACCAC
Source organism: Indicator indicator (assembly GCF_027791375.1). NCBI lineage: Eukaryota > Metazoa > Chordata > Aves > Piciformes > Indicatoridae > Indicator > Indicator indicator. Next base: position 54,657,555 of record NC_072053.1, on the reverse strand, counting down.
CACTGAAAAGAGCCCAGACTTACCTTCTTGACCCCTGCCCTTTATGTATTTTTAAGCCCTGAGAAAATTTCCTCTCAGTCTTCTCTTCTCAGGCTAAACTGGCCCAATCTCTCAGCCTCAACTCATAAGAGAGATGCTCAGACCCCTGATCATCTTTGTACCTTTCACTGGACTCTCTCCAATAGTTTCTTGGTTCTCTTGAACTGGAAATCCCAGAACTGGGAATCCCAGAATTGGGAACAATACTGCAGGTGTGGCCTCACCAGCACAGGGTAGAGTGGGAGGTGAACCTCCCTTTGACCTGCTGGCTACACTCAAGGCACCTCAGGATACCACTGGCCTTCTTGTCCACAAGGGCACGTTGCTGGCTCGTGGTGAACTTGTTGTCCACCAGGACTCCCAGGTCTGTTTCCATGGAATTGCTTTCCAGCAGGTCAAACACTACCTTGTGGTGGTGAATGGGATTATTCCTCCCCACTGCTACAGCTGACCTTGTTGAACTTCAGGAGATTCCCTTTTGCCCAACGATCTGGTCTGTCCAGGTCTTGCTGAATGGTGGCACATGCTTGTTTGTCAGCCACTCCTCCCAGCTTTGTAATCATCAGCAAATCTGCTGTGCACTCTGTCCCTTCGTCCAGGTTGTTGATGAAGATACTGGATACGATTGGGCCCAGCACTGGCCCTGGGGATCACCACTAGCTACAAGCCTCTAACTAGACCCTGCACCACTGATTGCAACCCTTTGTGCTCTTTCCTTCAACCAGTTCTCAGTCTACGTTCCTGTACACTCATCCAATCCATGCTTCCTAAGCTTTCCTATAAGGATGTTCTGCTGAAGATGAGGCAGAAATAGTCATGTAGTTAGACAGTATATGATACTACTGCACTACCTCTCCTAGCAAATACTGGTAGTGCACATACACGCACAGATGCCAGATGCCCCTTTTGCTACGAAGGTAAGTTCAACCTACAAGTTTATGAAAAGTAGCGTACATTCCTAACTGAGAGCTAGCTGAAAATCTGAGACAGGTGTGCTCTCACCTTCAGCACATTGATGTCAGCTTACACTGAGTCATAACTGTTGCATGAACATATCAGTTCCACAAATATCTTGGAAGCCTAGGAGCCCAGGTGCAGAAGCATAAAGCATATGTAAAGGAACACACATGTGGTCAGAACCTGATCATCCTAAGACTGCCATGTAGAAACTTCTCATAGGAAGCTGGCCTAGGACTACCTCCAATGGCTGGACCAATATCCTCTCTGAGAGTTGTATTGTCACAATGTGAAGGCTGCCAGCCATGCTACAGAAACTGTTCCCAACTTCAGCCAAGGTAAAAATGCTGTAGTACAAAGCTACTAGGCATCCTTCTGTTCCAGCACTGTTCCTGCTGCTCCTGTCTGTGCACATTGAGGGGCTTACATACCAAACTTCAAGCCTAGTGTGCTGGTGGTCTGCTGATATGTGCAGAGAGACAGCAGCAGCAGTTAGTGGTAGTGACTGAACACATAATTCTAGAGGTCATTTGCCATCAAACTGTGACTCTGTAATATCCTGCTGCAGTCACACCAAGCACAGCAGTCTTTGGTCTATTGAAAGCATATCTGTGGGGACTAGCAACTACACGGGTGTCTTGTGTGCAAACCACTCCTTCCAGGTTACAGAGAGAAGGAGTGAAACCAATAGTTCCTTCATTTCCTCTGCTTAAAAGCTCAACAGAAGCCAGGTCATCCAGTCCAGAGAAGACCTAGATAGCCATGATAATTACAATAGTCAACAGTCCTTCATGTAATAACCTAAACATCAAAACATTAAAGGAAAAAAGACTCTTGTCCAATAAATTAAGTCACTCCTTTTTTGGAAGATAACTTTCCAAATTGCTTTGGGAAAAAAAAAAAAAAAGAGCTTTTGAGGAACTCCCTATATGCAAAACTCCAATGGTTTTGCCTGAGGCATACCACTCTTCTAAGATCGGAGGAACACCACCTTTCAATAACTCATTGTGTTTCCATTGCGACAGCCAGAAGATTGCCACTGCCCTGTAGCTGTCTGGACCAAGTTACCAGATGACAGAGGCCATGCATTTCTCAATAGTCCCAAGAACTTGCATAGTGTTTTGTTGTCTTTGTGGCTGAAGGGGTGAACTCAGCATTCGTCTCCAGGGAAGCCTCTCAGCTACCACTACATGACCCACTTGTGCAGCACAATCCTCCTCCTCTGGAGCCTCTAAACTTATTTGAATCCAGGATTTCAGAAACTTGTTCTGTACTTTAAAATCCCTTTCCTCCTTTGTTCTTCCGGTACAAATGTGCAGATGAAAGCAACAACTCGTGTCTGTCAGAAAAAGACCCAGAAATCAGAAAAGCAAAACTTCTCTTTTAATGGTATTTGACTTATAAAGCTAGTGCAGGCTGGCAATGTATCCAAAAACACCTGTGCAACATAAACAGAATAAGCTACGCCAGACTTAGTTGTGGCAAGCGTGCACAAGCAGATTCTGCAGACCAGCTAACCCATGTGCCACCATCCTTACTGAGGTAAAAATAAATGGCTCGTTTGGATGCTATTTATCTAAACAGCAAAGGGAGGACATTTTATTCAGGCAAACGTTGTTTTATATATATTACTGTGAAGACTAAATTTAGGATCTTTATTCTTGGAATAAAAAACCCAAAACCTGCACTGACTTGTTTATATATGCCATGTTAAAGTCCTCTGGCTTAAATCTGCTTCTATCAGTTTACTTTACACTACTATGACTTTTGAATGGGCTTCTACAGCAGCGTGGTCTTGGTCAAGGTTATCTACTCTCAAATGCAAATTATTGTATTTCTCAACAAGCTCTCATTGACCAACTTACATTAGATGCTACCAAACCACCCAACAAAGCACCAAACCAAACCAACAACTAACCTCCCCACCACTGCCAAATTTCCAGTGTTCAGCCAAACACTGATTCAGTTTAGAATAGCACAGGTATATTTCAGAGATCACTATGCTAATTTTGCATGTCAGTCTGCTTTATGTGTAAGAAATTACAAAGTCATGTTTATGTTTAGGAAAATTGAACTTTAGAGAAACAGGTCAAGTTTCTTTTCAGAAAAATAATCATGGTTTTCTTCTATTTTATGGTAAAGGGTCTTCTTAGGGAAATAAAAAACCACAGTAAATTTCCAACACCAGACTGGCTGTTTCAAAAAGATAGGTGGAGACAATTATAGAATAGATATCCCTGTGCCATCTTATTACTCAACTAATACTTATTTTTAGTGCCACTTTCAGAAAAAAAATTAGGAATTGCAGATATTTTTCACCTGTCTTGGAGTGAACAGAACTGATCAAGAGGATATCAAAAAAGAGGTTTCTGTTCTTCATTGCAGTTCAGTGAAAGTAACCCGCCTTCCTTCTTAACTTGGGTATTCCTCACCAAAGGAATTAGTGACATTCATAATACTTTAGAGTTTTTTGTTTCGATTCTCCATAGTAGAAAATCAGATTAAACCTGTGTGTCAGCTGGTGTACCCATAATGAAATTAGTGGCATCGTTATTAGGTTAGAAAAGGAAGCAGCATCTGATTCAAGGGAATATTGATAGGGTTGTTTGATTTTTCTGAAGACCTGGGAGATGGCTGGGAAGCAACGACACAACTCTTCTGAAACACGTCTTTGTTTTCAGCAGTCTTGTGATGACCCAGAACCATCATTTCCTCACCCAAGTGCCAGATAAGAAACTGCATTCCAGCTTCTCTGCTGGCCCACGAGGCAAAGACGACTACGTTTGCATATCAATGTCTTACCTGGTCACAGGATTTGGGGAATGATGCAAGGGATTGCTTGCCTTGCAAGAAAGACCGTGTGTGGGTCCTAGTATTGCCACTACTTCAGGGTTATGGTTCTCCAAAAGCAATATTATTTTCCTGTGAGATTTTCTGATTAAGTTATTTTTGCATGCGTGGAAAAAGTGAGTTGTTTCATCTTTTTCTTTTACCTTACTTTTATTACTCCAGAGAGGCTAAATAGTGAGTCATACTTGATGTCTGCTTTGAAGCCTTATTCACAGTTGTAACTCTTGTATTTAAAATTTCAAACTTCAGTTTGACTGATTTCTTGTTCTTTACTCAGTGTCTCCTCCTGATTTATGGTGAATAGTCGTTTCTGAGGTTTGGGAGATTTGTGATTTTAAAAGCTAACCTGGGGAAATAGTGGGAGGCTGTGTGAAAATACGAACTAAGTTGCTGATGTAGAAGTTCACAAATATAGAACAGTTTCCACACTGTGTTGAGATTTCTCTAAAATGTAAAGGACATTGGTGGGTTTTTCCTGATACTGAAAAAGATTTTTTTTTCACCTTTTACACAAAAGTGGTTACTATTTCCTGACTCTCTTAATTTAAAAGTTTATTATAAGAAGTGGAAAATTGCAAATCCTGTATGTATTGTAAAATTCCTCCGAGCAAGACGAATTTTTTACTGCTCATCTCTAAGGCATTTTAACAGAACTCAGAGAAGTCTAAAAAGTGTTTGGAAAATATCTCATAATCTATTTAATAATCAAAATCACAATTTGATGTAAACAATCAATGGTCCAGCATTTCTGTTTTGAAATGGAAGCAGCAATAAAGTTCAGAGAAGTACAAATCCTTATCTTCCAGAGCGCAATGTTTGTGCTCCTTCAAGCCGTTGTAAACAGAGCATGACAGAAAAATGAAAGAAAGAGCATGAAAGAAAAATCTGTTTGTCTGTTTCTGTTGTTTGTGGAGCAGTGGTGTCTAAAGGGCAAGCTGACATGCTGGAAGGCATTTCCCATGGTAAGGTTAGAGACTGCGAGTGATGTGAGGAATTATTTTTAAACTTAATATTTACAGTCTGGGCTTCATTAACAGATCATGTGAGGGAAGGTTAAACAAAATCTGCTTGCAGAAGAGGAGAGAGGCAATTGAAACAATCAAATACTCTTTAAAGTTTGTTTTCCTGAAAATCAGGTCAGAGGAAAAATAGGCTAGTATATGTGCTTTTTGGGTAAGAGTATTGGTGACTCACCACTGCTGTTATTCTTGCTCTACAAATGGGAAAGCTGAGACAAAAAGAAGCAACATGATGCTGTTGTGGCCACTGAAGTAAAATTAATGACCTGTGGATAGACCACTGTAGGCTCTTTGATAGTTATGGTAAATGCACGTTTCCCCCCCCCTTCTGATAATCAAAATAAATGCAAGGATTAGCTCATTTTGGGAGTGTCAACACATATGATATAAAGCAATGCAATACACCTTGCCTCTGAGAGCCAGTTGAAGCATACTCAACCTGCTGAACACCATAATGATGGTAACTCGTCAGATTTACACAATCATTTCAATCATTTTAACAACTGTTTAATCATTGTGGCAGACAGACACTACACTAGGCCTTTTATAGGATCTTTCTGGCCACCAAGAACCTGCTTGATTGTAATCTTCTTGCTATCAGTACAGCAGAGTTTCTTTTCATCTCTTTCTCTTTGATCACCCTCAACCTGTGGAGTATCCTAAATGTAAACCCAAAGCTTCAGCACAACACAGCAGAAAGAAAAGGACTTATGCACTGATTTCCTTATGGGTCAGTAAAATTGAGGGTGCAGAAGGGGACATTTGTTTGGATATGAGATTAAGTTGGTTTAGCTAGTACCCAGCATGAGACAAGTTATTTTAAGAAACTGTTTCACACTGCAGTGATGTCTTCGTGACTCCATGACAAGGTCATGCATAGTAGAGCAGCCATGCTGAGCTGAATGCTGCTTCTCTGACTTGTCTCATGGGCAGCTATAAGTTTATGCAATTTCCTCTTGCTCCATAGGGAAAAATCCACAGGGATTTTGCTAGCCCTTGCCCTTAAGCTTTCAGAAGAGCACAGTGCGTGACTGACATGGCATTCATGCAGTCACTTCTCATCCCCCCATCACTAGACTCTTCCTCTGTGCTTGTAGTAGGTGATCTCTTGGTGTGTGGTCATGAAGCACTAGAAAAGTGGGCTGGCATGGGGTGATAACTGTGGTGCCTATGGTAGCATACAGTTGGACTATGGCCGAGCTGCTTTACATCTGTGCCTGCTCAGGTCCAAGCCTCACCATTCACATGCCAGCATCCTTTACTCACAGATTCCCCTCTACCTGAACAGTACTGCTGAAAGTCATAAGCTATTTTTGCACACTGGCTTGCAACGAACTCATTACCTACAATACCCATGATTTAATGCAAAAATGTGACCTTTGCTCATCGCTGGAAAGGTGGTGATGAAATCCCTTTGCCCAGGGGCTGTCCTGATTCTGTGTGCCTGGGTTGCCCTCTGCTCCCCTGTCCCCTTGATAGCAGTCCCTCCATTAGCATGAAAGGCAGACAGTTGAGCACACACTGCAATCCAAACAGAGAGCAAGGTGTTTCCTCTCACCTCATTAACTTTTTTTTTTTTTAAGATTTTGTGTTCTATTAAACCAATAACTGTTCAAAACACAGACTGGGTTTAAGAGAGAACAGTTTAGACTCCTTCCAGCTTTCTTTAGTTGGCAAAGGCCAGAGCAGCCACCATGAGGGGTGGAGGGGGCACAGGAATCACTGGCTCACCGGCCCCTCAGCTATGCAGTGGGAATTGCTGTGCCAGGGTGAATGCATACGGCTCCAGCTACCATCTCCACTGAGAGAGGCTTTCTTTGCTGCAGGTTTCAATGCAAAATTACACAAGAGGCAGTCCTGACACGTGTGTCTAGAAGTAGGTAGATCCACAGTCTGTCTGCAAAAATTTAGTCCCCGGGTACTTTGATGGAGACAGAGAAGAAGGAAGCAAAGGAGAAGGAAAAGAAAAAACATTCAAAAGATTCAACACACTACCAGCCTAAAGTTTACCTATAAAACATTGCTTTGTGACTATTTTAACTATATCTTATTATATATATATATATATATATATAAAAAAATACTAAATATTAACTATTTAAATATCAGTGTAAACGTTAAAATATTTTTCTATTTTTTCCCTAGCAAGACAAGTATATTTGGAATTGCTTTTGGGGCTGAATTGCTTTTGTGCATGAGAATGTCTAGAAAAAAGTGTGAACTATTAATGGAAAAATGTATTTTGGTGATGTTCTGTATTTAGTATACTAGGATGAATGAAATCAACATGTTCCTTCATAACAGTATTAAATACTTCTACCCTTGAAGCAGTAGTTGAAACTAAAACTACAGAATTGTCTAGTCAAATATTGAGTTAGACATGGTTGATCTGGTTAGAAAGATTTCTAATTCCACACAGAAAGCTGTTTTCCTCTCCTTTGCTTCTTACTGAATGGCAAGAGAAGCAGAAATGGCAAAATACAGCTGTCCAAAGTCGATAACTTCTTTCTGTATTTGGTTATATTTAAAAACTATGTATAAAACATTGTCAGTTGCCAATATTAAAGTCTTGAGCACCCGGGTTTATTAGATCAGCTTCTAAAGAGCTATCAAACAATGGCTTGTAGGTACAGATTTTCTTTAGAAATAGTTTAGAAAATTCAGACTGAGATAACTGTCTGTCTTTTCATGTCATGTTTGGCTGCTTTGTTGTTGTTCTTTTTTTATGTGTGTGTTTGGTTTTGTTTGTGTGTGTGGGTTTTGTTTTAAAGGAATTGATACGCAGATTTCCAGATGATACCAGCATGGCTAGCATGGATACGTCTGCATGTTTTAGCATTGGCCATAATGTGCCCTTTTCACCTGGACTCAGGGAGAAATTCGTGCCTTGTAGATGTACAACCAGGTACAAAACTGGTGCCACCAAGGTTGTTTGTTCCTCCTGCTCCAACATCAGCGAGGTGGAAGTCCACTTCCTCAGCTGTGGGCCCCTCTCCTGCCAGTGGTCTTTCTCTTAACCTTTCTCCGTGTGACAAAGGTTGCATGCTGATGATTCCTCACATGGAACAAAAATGAAGACAAAGGACAGAGCTGGCAGAAGCAACTGATAGTTGGCTTGAGTAGCACGCATGAGATTTCTTAACATTTTCCCTGGCTTTTTGTCTTCCACCCATTAGGTCAGTTCATTATAGTGCTCTTTTATATCTCACCTTCAAACCAAAAAATAAAAAGAGCTAAACCAAGCTTTTCTTTTCTTCTACCTCCAACTTTTATCAGCTAGACCATTCACTTAGTAAAATTTGGTTTCGAGTGTCAGACTTAACTTTATCACTACTCTTTGAGACGCAAAGGGCAGCCCCACCCTACACACTGTGTTAATGTACATTGTTTGGTTTTTACTAAATCTTGATTGAAGATAACCAGAACTAAATAAAAAAGAGATAATCAAATAACACATTGTAATGTTATCATTACTAAATGTAATACTTTGCATTGATTGAATGCCTTCCTCTACCTTGAACACTAACTAACAATGCTTTCTGATTAAGTCCTATGAGGGAGTCAGGGATCAATCCTGAAAATAATTGGGACTGATGTCTCTATAAAACCACAGAATCACAGAATCAACCAGGTTGGAAAAGACCTCAGAGGTCATCAAGTCCAACCGATCACCTACCACCACCTGACAAATAAACCATGGCTCCAAGTGCCACATCTAATCTTTTTTTGAACACCTCCAGGGATGGTGACTCCACCACCTCCCTGGGCAGCACATTCCAATGGGCAATTACTCTTTCTGTGAAGAACTTTCTCCTCACCTGGAGCCTAAACTTCCCCTGGTGCAACTTGAGACTGTGTCCTCTTGTTCTATCACTGTTCCTTCCTCCCACTGGTTCTGGGAACAGCCAAGGTTATTGCACATTTCTCAAACAGGTTTTTGAAGTTAATAACCCCAGTGTTTTTCTTACTAAACCGCTGAGTGTGCCACAACACAGGGGCTTCTTATAAACAAGGAGTGGAAACGGAAATTCAGCATAACAAGTTTTTTTCAGTTTTCCTGTTTTGAAAAGAAAACAATTCTGTGTGAATCACAGTGAAATGCCCAGCACCTTATCCTTGCACACTTAGATCAATGTGTCTTGAAGAACAGCAGTAAGATTCTCGATAGGTAGGCAACACAGAACAAACGATGCCCTGCTGCCTTAGTCAGACCAGCAGAGCTTTCTGGAAGTTTCCCCCCCTGCTCCCCCGCAAAGAATATGAGACCCAGGGCACAATGTCATCCATGTGTTCTTTCTCTCCTCCGTTACCTTTTTCCCATGCTGGCCATTGCAATTCACATGTGAAAGTGAGAAGTCTCCAACTTGCCTGGAAAGCAGCAGTTTGGTAGGAGAGAAGAAAATCAAACCAGAGCCTCCACTGGAGGAAGGCCAGGCAGACCACATCTACCACGAAATAGTGCTTGGCAGCTGCTAATGCTCCTTTGACTATGTAGAGATTATCTGTGGCACAGCTCTCTCTCTCTCCATGGGGATGGGAAGAGATACAGAAAGGAAAGGAGAAACAGGAGAGAGAAGAGAGATTCAGCAATAATAAGAATTCATTAGTTCTGCTCTCCCACCACTTTTTTCTGCCATCCATGTTGCCTACCTCTCACCCTAGCTGTTTCTCTCATCTACTTGCGGAAGATCCTCTAGCTATCTCTGTGTCACTACTCAAGACAGATTCTTGGTACAATGAATTGTAGCTATAAAGAGCAAGAGCGAGGACATTCCTTCGTGTGTTGAAGCAAAAGTGCAGTGCAGTACCCATGGCTAGGAAGATCAAGCTTTCGCACTGCAAACAGGCAGACTGCAAAGGAAGGAGGAGGCAGAGGGCAGGATGAACTTTGCTTTCACATATGACTGGTTTTGATTATGTGAAGTCTTCTGAGGTAAGTAAAATCACTGTAAAGATGGAGCACCATGCATCTGCCTAGTATGATGTGGCAATGTACATCTCATCACTAGCTGAAACCAGCAATGATAATAAACGATAATTTTTATAACCCAACATTTAGAAAAGCAGTTAGACTGAAAGGATTGGCACTAAAGCTCAACATACTGCTTGAGGAATCTGTTATTTAATATTAGTTTTAAAAATAGAACACTTCCATGTTTCTATAGGTGCCACTTCTGCCATACTTGGTAGGATCCTTCAGCCATCCCAGCTCTGAAGACAGTGAAAAAGCATAGCCTGTATTGTTATTCACAGAGTTGGTTTCATGTCATTCTATGAATTCACTCTCATGAGAAAACTACACACACATTTTAAAATATTTGCAAGGCCAAGCCCTTAATATCTAAGATGTCTGCTTCAGTAGGATGACAGAATTAATTCTTTTTTGCTCAAAGCATAGCTAGGACTTTTTTTTTTTTATTTTCCCAATTGTAAATCAGTGCCTCAATTTAAAAAAAAAAATATATTTTTTTTAATCACTGGAGCACTAAATTTCATGAAAACTGTAAACCAAAAAATAATTAGAGAGCATATACATGTGTGTTTTGAAGAGTGTACAATTTAAAGTGGCATTTCTCAGAGGACTATGTGGAGAGTAACCTGACATTTTTGTTGTGCAAACATCTAACTTTAGAAATTAGCGACTTTCTACAAGTTGTGTAAGGAAATTGTGTACTACGGAGGCCAAGTGGAACGTCTCAAAGCTGTTTTGAAGCTCGTGCAGCAGTTTTTGCGGACAGTACTCCCTGCAATGCGTAGTGTAAGGATCATTAGTGTTTTGTTCCAGCTTATACAACTGTTACAATTTCATGGCTACATACATCTGGTACACAGAGTCCAAACTGAGGACTTGAATATGGTGGATTGGTGTTGATGATGTTCATGCATTTCATGCTAGAGGGGTGCCTCTCATTCTCTTCCCTGTTGTTGAGGACAGTGTCTCCTATAATGCCTTTCAGTATGGAGCCTGAGCAGAATGGTATAAATTCATACATACTAACATGGGTGGATGTGAAACCCAGAATGCAGGACAAAGAAAACCATTATGCTATCCCTTTGAAAGATGAAACAACTCCCAGACTTTTTTTGCAGCTGCAGAAGTAGCATTCTCATCCAGACAAGCATTTAAGACAGATGTTTATGCTGAGTAGAAGCCCTGCTAGCTTGGTAACCTCAAGCACACGTGCAAGCACATGACTGACTTGGCTAGCAGCTATAAGCAATTAAACAAGTTTTGCCAGTAGCTTGGGTCAACTTAAGTCGTTTTCACATTAAATAGGTCACAACATTGTTTTCTGATTTGTGCTCTTGTTTACCAGTTTCTTGCCCAGTCTGACAGATAGCCTGAAGACACAACGTTGCAAAGTGGCTGTGAGATACATCCCTCCTGTTCCGGCAGGGAGCTACCACTAGAATGCCCTCTGTACCTCAACCGAAGCCCTAGCACAAAGAGAGAGGAGGTAAGTGAGAGGTGGTGATGGGGTCAGGGCTTGTTGTGCTCTGCAGTTGGTGATTATGCAATACTTTGTCCCCAGGCAGACTTCAGCCAGTGCAGCCGTGCATCCCAGTGGCTCTCTGCACTAGACACCTCCCCTTGTCTTACCAGCACGTGTCACATTACAGGCTGTGCAGGAAATTGGATGGAATAGGTATGTGGTTGTGTTGCAAAAAAACCCAACTGAGTTTATCTTACTGAATGGTCAGATGAGAGACCTCTCACCTCCTTTCACAGGTGAATTGAACAGATTGTGCCTCCAGGGGTGACAGGGGACCAAATGAGACAATCTCTGTTGCCTCCCAAGAGCAAGTGTGCTGACAGGAGTCGAGGAAGGATTGTAAAACAGCCAAAGAAAGGAGGAATGTTGCAATGTCCGTTTTGAAATAAACCTGTTTGTGACATCCAGTGACTGTGGCAATAATTACGCTATGATTCATACTTGAGTGCAGCACCTGCAGTTTTAGTCTGGATTACTTTCTGGATAGAAGCAGCAGCAAATACTGTCCTGACATTCAAGAGTGAGAAAGCAAGCATCAAGGATGCTCTTGGCTCTGGAATTGCAATAAGTTAGAGTAAGGCTTGTGTGAGAGGTAGCATCTTTCTACTGCAGGGTGCAGCTTGCTTCTAATGGACTCAGAACAAATGGGGGTTCCCACAGCTGCATATACCTCTGTACTCACTTGCAGTCTCTCTTCTGTTTTATTTGGTAATTGCATTTACAAGGACCTCCTAGGTGGCATGTATCATACCACATTACAGCTCTTTGAGAATGCCCTCAGAAAGTTCCTTACATCACTTCCCACTCTCCTTGATGACAAGTCTGAACTTTCTTGTCTTTCTATGCTTGATTGCCAGCAACAGTGTCTCCTTCTGTGTTTGCAGGCTCCAAACACCTACTGACAGCTTCCTTACAGAGGGGCACACACATTATTCTCTCAGTTCTGCTGATAAGCAAGCTGCTACAGCCAGGAAGGGGTCAGAGATGATCACTGCTTTCTTTGCCTGGCTGTCGATACTGTTGGAAGGCAGCTTCAGTATCTGCTTTTAGAAACTCACCAAATTCCAGTGGGTACCTATGGGAACTGTAAATTGGAACACTGGAAAAACAGCTCCTCTGGAGAAATCAGAAAGTCCAACTCTTGTTTCATTACAGAAACAGAGCACATAGATTTCAGAACACAGAACTGAACTGCCACTCCTACCTAGTTAGTGGAAATACCTGGCTTTCTGCCTGTCCTACCCGGATAAAATGGGATCAAAGGAAACGTCCACAGACTGTTTCCTCCAAGAAGATACTTGCTTTGAAAAACTTCAATGTGGACTTCTTGGTTGAGTCGTTAGGGCTATTCAGTGTTTTTTCCTACAAAAGCTTAAAATACCTTAAAGTGCCGTGAAGAATCTACATAGGTTGTCTGGATGACTCCTCTGCTTAGCACTACACACGTTCTTTTGGATTTTTTTTTGGCCCTGTACTCGAACACTGAAGCCAGTTTTGGACAGTTTAAAGAAAACACCCTTAAGCACTTAGGGGTAAAAATAAGAAAAGGAGAAAAAGCAGTTTGTTCAAATACAATAGAAGAAATAACAATCCCAAAGTCTGGGAGAACTGCTTCCAGTGGGAAATCTCCTTGTGGCATTTTGCCCTTCTAACTTGTTTTTAACTTGCAGGAATTTTTTTCTTTTAATTTCCATTTCAGAAAATGAAGTTGATTTTCTAAGTCGATCAGATACTAGCCACTGTACTTTTTATTTTACCACTTGAAAGGTAAAAGTTGTACTTCTGTGCTTTGGAAGTGAGTGTGCTAAAGTTGTCCACACCTGAAGAAATGACAGCTCTCTTGCCTATCCTAAATGTCAGGTTTCCCCCACAGCATGGCCCACTCCTTCCTAGTTATTTATATTGATGAGTCCTCATATTTGCCTTACACATGAAGATGACAATAATTCACAGATTCCCAAGGCCCTGTTAAGTTAATGGGGGTTTCCATGCCTAGTAAATAAAAGACAAAACCTACAGGTAAATGGAATTACAAATAGCTTTCTCTGCTCCCTTTTATTACATATAGAGACTATTCAGAGACACAGAGACTTTGGAAGTTACACAAAGGGATACTTTATGTTATTTACATGCAACATGAACTTCCCAATCTGCAAATCTTCCCCATGAGCTAGACTCAATGCTAACAAGACTAGGGAGAGTCAGGAGGAGGCTGCATGACTGATAGGTCTGCAGCTGATGCTGTTACATGTGAACTACCCTCTTGCCAGCAAGCAGGGTCAAGAGGAGAGGTGCTGTAACTTCTTCAGTGCTAAAATGTAGACTGCTCAGAGAAAATCTCACCCTAATATATGGCTATTGTTTAGCCGCGATACTATCCAGACTCTGGTATCCAGCTTCAACACCTGGGAAACCCATCATCAAAAAGCAATACACTGATTGTTGGTTACCTCTGATCTGGCATGGAGACTGAGTTATCCTCTGCTCTGTGTTTTGGGGCAGTGTCTTCCTGGGAAGGTTGGTTCTGGAGTGTAGACCCTGCAGATGACCAGGGCTGTGTACCCGTTACAGCAACGCATTCCCTGCTGCTTTCAGTATAAGGAATGAATAGATTAAATGAACACAAAAGCAGGATCACAAGAGCACCCTGTAAATTAATCAGGATTTGTTAAAATACTAGGGAGAATGCTTTCTGATTCACTTACATTATCAACATGGTCTGTTGTTTTTTACTGTTTTCCTAGTCACTGTGATCTAGATTCAGACTCCAGTAATATTTAGTGTGCAAGAAAGGGAAGATTGAGCCTTGCTCTGTATCAGTACTTCAATTTTTAATTCAGTTTGGTCATTTATATTGGTTTAAGAAGCAGAATTTACAGCAGCTACTGCATTAGGATTTTTTTTCTTTTCTTTTTTTATGACTGAAAGAAAAGCAACAAGTCCAAGCACCAAAAGACTTAAAATGCCTGCTGGGTAAAATGAAAGGGATGAGAAGAGTCAGATGAGTTTTACTAGAAGTGTTTAATGACAAATAGTACCATATTTCTTCTTCATGTTCTGTGTCTTTGCATCCACATTTCCAGCTAGCCTCTCTCCTTCTAATGTTTGTTTTGCCATAGCATGAAAGCCCAGGCCCTATTGAGCTAGGGTGGTATGTCTTAGATCTGCATGTCTATGACACTGCTGTAGGACCACAGCATTGGCTCTAAAGAATTCAGCAAAAACAATGGTTGTATGATGAAGGCATGGACCTCCTGCAGCACTGAGACTTCAACCAGCTTTAGAAGCATTCCCTGTGCTAAGCCTCAGCTCAGCTGTTACAGGCAGGGCAGTACTATTATCTGCTTGTGCATTGCAGAGGGCTGAGTCATGGATGGACTCTGCAATTTCAGCAATGCCGCACAGGCAGAAGCACAGAAAAACTCAATTTTCCTTGCTTCAGTACTAACCTTTCCTTCATCATCATATGGACCAGAATTAGCTGTATTTAGAGAGAGCTTGAGGAGAGAAGGAAAGGGCTAGAATGTCACAATTCATTTGGTAACAGGACTAAAACAAATTGCAGTTCTTAAGTACTTCAGGGATGGCTGTGAGTCATGAGACTTCAGTCACACAGTGGTGCATTTGCCACACTGTCCTCTCCTCCACAGAAGAAAAGATGTAATTTGTGCTCAGGGCTGGCTTTCCAGGTTGAACATCTCTCAGCCTACAGGCTCTACCATCTCACATTCACCAGTATTTCCAGCTTTGGGACAGGTGCTGCTTCCCTGAAAGGGTGATAGAGGGTTGTTTTAGCTTACGGTGATCCTTTTAAGTGTCTTTTCTGCTATGGTCCACTGATATACTGACAGAGTTTTACCAGAAATTTTGGAAATGCTTTTAACTTAAACAAATATTGAAGTCAAATCTTTTCAGGGTTTGAAACCATTTATGAATGTGGTTTATCAATCAGCTCAGGCCAATTTGGACCAGCATTACTGCTGAAAAAAAGACGTTCTGGCCTTCCCTCTCCTGCTGCTGCTCTAAGCTATGGCAGCTAGCTCATCCGGCTGCAGACAAAGCCTTCAAAACAAAGTGATAGCTTCCTGCTGAGTCAGTGATCTGAGCTGTCTGAGCATACCAGGTACAACTGCAAGGCCAAAAGACTGCAAAGCAAGGGTTAATGAAGACAGGACTTCTCTCTTTTCAGTGCAACACTGTTTTGGATTTATTTAAATGAGAAGATGGACTGTCAAATCTTAAGCTGTTGAGACTACAGTGCTGATCTGAGATATGGCAGAACTTGGTTAAAGTCTCTTCTGTGTCAGGCTGAGCAGGGATTGAGACCAGCCACTATCAAATTCACCTATCCTTACAAATACAAATGCTCTGTTTATCCATTGTTATGAACTATTCTGGACACAAGGAAGAAAAAGAAAAAAAAGGAAGAAACACAGAAGTTGCTGCAACAGAGTATCTAACCCCCATTAGCTGTCCTAAGTGTAGTTCCAAACACATGCACCCTACACCTGCCAACTGCCCTGCAAATAAGACGTCAGCCTTGGACAGATTTGCTGGTGAGTTGTCAGCAGTCTCCTGACAAAAGTATGTGGAGTAAGACTTTGAACTGTGGCTATTGGGCAGAAAAGCACCTGCTCTTCTATCTGTGCCCCAAATCCAGTTACATTAGCTGCTGCACACTCAGTTTTGTTTACTGTTTTCCACAAACCTCTGCCATGATGCTTTTTCAGGAGCTGAACACATAAACCTGAACACAGTGCTTACTAAGCTGGCAGAATAGAACTCTCTCTTGCAATCACTTTAAGTGGGGTCTGCCAGAACTGCATGTACAGGGCTCTCCAGGAACACATACCAGAACATGGTTTGGCTTTAGATAGAGTGGTTAATCGTATTTCCTAGGTGCCTTGTTTACCAGCACTATGGATGAACCAGGGCCTCCGTCTCTCAAGACCTTGGCTGCATCACAGTGAGTAAAGCAGAGGATTTGTCACTGCCTTTTGCTGCCGTTTAAAACTGCCTCTGCTCCCCCCTACAGCAAACAAAGATGAATGCCATCAATAGGTTTGCTAGTCTGGCTATTTCAACACTTATTCATTTCCTTTTCCTCTAAAAGTTTTATGTACGCTGTTCCTTGGAGCTTGTGATTTCAGATGGACTTTAGGTAGCAGAGGTTAGGAGGAGCATATCTGGCTTCCCAGATTTGAAACTATCCTTGGAATTTGGTGCCTCAAATGTTAAAAGGAAGGACTACAGCTTTCTGTGAGATAGCAAAGCCAGGGAGCTTGTAAAATTGGTTCCTTGTGCAAGAACACCAACCTTTTTTGACCCTAGACTCTAATTTCAGTCCTTGGCATCTGAACACTGCACCTTCGATCAACAACTAGTACATAACACCCCCAATCATTTGGCAAGGTTTAGAAGCCACCGATTTCACACATTTCCTTATTTTTCACACTCCCATTCTACTTTCATCCCCAGCCCCCTCTCACATAATTAATAGAAATAGCCAGAGGTGACAGAGAACATTGAACAGATGTCTTACATAGCAGTCCCCATGTCTCCATGAGGGAGTACACAACAGTCCCTTGATTATGTCAGCTACTGCATCTCTACCTATCAGGAGTAAGACGGTGCCAAAGATGGGAACTGTGAGGACTCAATGAATTTGGCTCTACAGCTATGGCTGTAAATAATTTGTACTCTAACATCATTTGGACACCATCTCACATCAACAGTTGGACTGATTCAAACTCTAACAAGAGGAAGGACATCCTCACAATTAAGCATGTGTCAGATGAAAACTAAGAGGAAGAGGTAGTTTAATAACCCAGCACCACACCCTTCCTGATGGCCACAGAGCATGTCAAGGAATCACTGTTGTTGGCAGTACGAATGGAGGCCTTGTCTGGATTGCAGGAATATGCACCTACACAGTATGTATCCAGCTGGGATTTGCAGCTGTTGAGAAGTACCCTATGGTCCAGAGTAGAGAGCCTTCTGTTGGGGAAAGACTGGAAACATTTCTGCCAAGCAGAGGAGAGAGAAGTCAGACTCTTTCTTGGTGTGACATAGTGCTCTTGGACAATGTTTCCAATGAATAATTTTCTAGGTTTTAAAAAGACAAATGACTTGACTTGGCAGATTTTTTTTTTTCAATGGAAGTTGCAGAAAGAGAATTAAAACCAGCTTGTTGTTGCAGCTGAAATAACCTTACTTGCACCTGAACTTACAGCCTCTCAAAATCATCATTAGCACTGTTTGAACACTTTACTTTTTGAGGCTTACCTCAGCTGAATAAACATGTGGAGCTGTGGGCAGATAAGAGGAAATGCAGGCCCCTGAGTAGGACTGAGGTCAGGTCTGCAGGTAGTTCCTAAAAGCTACAGATAGAAATCCTGGCTTCAGCTTATGTGAAACGTGGCTCTGGGCCTGGTGGATAGTAGGAATAAGATTGCAGTGGCCTAAGTGGTCCTTGAAGATCTGATCACTGGTAGAAGCTTCACTCCTAGTGTGTATGCACAGCTCTACAGGACTCTAAATACCTGTTAGGGAGGGTTGTCTTCATTCATTTCCACTTACTGTGCAGAGGCATACGTAAGTCATGGACACAGCTGTGGTAGTCACTGTGTAGTCGCTATGCATAACAAGGAGGTGTGTCTCCAGATTGATAGTGGATTAAAGGAGATTCTTTTATCAGGTTTCAAAACTAATTCTTCTAATGATAGAAATAATTTGCATATTACTTCACTTACCAGCCAAAGTGACAGTGGGCAGCATCCTCTGTTAGTAGCTCACATAAGTAGAAAATTGCTGCCACAAGTTTTGTTTCTCTGCTGGGGAAAAGTTTGAGATTGCATAGAAACCACATCCTAAAATCCATGTGGACCAGAAACGGAGATGAGAAATACTTGCTGAAAACAAGTAGTTTCCTGTACTTTTATGGAATTTGGCTTCACTCTGGGAATGAAAAAGCAAAGTCCATTGAATGAGGCTGGAATGTTCCCCTTAATGCTTAATGCAGTTGTTTGGGGCTTTACAGGAATACACATGAATGTCAAACTTTAGTGTGGTGACATCCCTTTATGTTTACAAGACCTATTCCTGAGCTGACTGGTGGAATGTGAAAGATGTTTCAAGTCAATCACACCATAAGGAAAAGCATGACAGAGTGGCCTCCCTATTCAATGGATGTGATATTTTCTCTTTCCAGCTGACGTAGACAGGAATTTCAGAGAAACCATATCTATACTGCACATCTGAATTATGATGGAACATGGTTGGACTGTCACTAGAGAAAGCCCCTGGGACCATCCTGTTTATCTGGCCAATGATAGCAGCCAGCACATCCATCCACTTTAACCTGTGATGTTCCTCTGTGCAGCACTTGACTCATCTGGTGCTGCAGATGGCATGTCACATGCACTGCAGTGAGCAATTTAGAGCAGAAAGGCAAGCCTGGTAAGGGAATTGTGAAAGTACTGCACTAGCAGAGAAAGCTGGAAAGTTTAAATAACCGAGTATACCTTTATTGAAGAACACAAAAAACAAGCTGGAATGTCTCCCTGACACCTATGCTTTTCTTTGGTGGCTATGAGAGTTCCTATAGAGCTTTCCCAGCTTTGATTGTAGTAAGTAGGATAACTGTACAGTGCTGAGTCACAGCTGGGGAAGTGGCTTCTCCCATTGCACTTGCTGACCTTCTACTGAAATACATTTTCCCTGTTAAATAAAAACACTGGGCCTTGGAGAATGAATGCCAAGCAGGGAAGTCACTTGGTTTTATGTTCATTCTTTTACAGCTGTCCTGTACACCCAAACTGACACCAGGAGGCTATTTTCACAAGAAGGAAACAACAACCCCTTTGCAAAGCACTTCTCAGCCAGGTGGTATTACCTGGGATAAACAGGTCTGGAAATCATTCTCTTCCAGGTATCGCTTCTAGGCTCAGGGCCTTGATTCAGTTCTTGAAGCATACATGGAAATTCTGTTAATCCAACAGTTTAAACATTAATGTAGCTCTTTTCAGAACCTACATAAGCAGATGGGTGCTGCAGGTCATTGCCTTCAGCTTCCTCTGAAACCTTTTTCTGGCACTTGACTGCCAAGGTCTAACAGCTGCAAGCAATATTTCCTTCTGTGAGCAACCAAGGAAATTTAGCTCATCCTATCTCATGCTAATTTGGTTACAGTGACTCATCCCCTTTTACAATTTCCAGGATAATTGTTGCATTCTCCAGCTGCCAACACAATCCCCAGGGGTTTGTAGAATATTTTGATTCAAAGTGTTCTAGTTACAGAGGATGGTAGTTTAACTCTTAATGTATAACCAAATGAAAGAATCGAACCCCATCAAAGCCTGTAATGGGTGGAAATGCCTCCAAAATAATCTCTTTCCTGCTTCTTCTGCAGATACGTACCTTAGGAAAGTAGGACCTGCTTCTGTCCTTCAACTTATTGGATCTGACACCAGCTTTCATGTGCACTGATGCACTGCCTTCAGCACAAAATTCAAGATCTGTACCCTTCGTTTTCCACAGTAATAAAGGCTTTGGCTTAGCACTAGTTGATTGCATTCAGCAGAATGCAATCTGCAATTTTTTTTCACGTTTGCAAACACTAGAAAGAAAAAAGAAGAAAAAAAGAAAACAACCAAACAAACAAGCAAAAAAACAAAGAAAAGATACCAGTGTTACCAAGTTGCAGTGCTTTGCAGGTAAATAGAGTAACAGCAAGATTTGCTGACATTATCCCTGTGTTCCCAGCAGATGACCCTTCTCTGCTTTAAACGTTTTGGCTTGTAGGCAGTCCTGTTAAGGGGGGTGCAGGTGGACCAGTTAATGCCTACAGGCAAATAGTCTGTAATGATCAAAGTATATTTCTTTTTGGCCAAACAGCAGGTTTTGCAATCCAAGGGGAAGCTCACAAAGTGAGGCACAGTTACTCGAGAATCATACACACAACACGATCTTTTAGCAACATCAGCAGTCTAACTCCCCTGATGCAAAATCCCTCCTTTCTCTCCTGTGTTTCCCTGACAACAGTTTTGAAAAGCACAACTTTGTCCTCCTTTCCCTGTCCACCACACGCTGGAGTCTCACTTACGCATGCAGATTCCACCTCCTTTGTCTGGTAACCCCTCCACCCCAAGCTCAACTACTGAGATGCAGAAGCTTCCTGACTATACTTACAAGACATAAGGCCCAAAGCTTCCTGTGGTCAGTTACACTCAGCTGTGACAGTGCCCAAATCTGTAGGGAATACGCCTCATGGAGCTATACTCTTTGGATCCTGTGCAGATATATGACTGTGCATATTCATGAACATGGACACTGAACCACTAGAAATTCCTCAACTATTGCAGCAGGTGCTATGGTGTTTCAGCAGGAAGTATGGCTCAGGTCATTAACATCTGTTTGCCACCAAGCCCAGGTAAGTAAGATGCAGCATGCCTAAGCATTTAGTTCTGTTTAAGACCCCTTATCAACTTGCACAGAATTCCCCCTAGTCTTCATATCTACCTAGGACATGTGAGTCCAGATTAATTTAGCAGGTGTCCTAGGCTTAGTGAAAGCAGCACTCTGAGTTTGGGCAAGACAGTCCAGGTTTGCCCTATCTCAGGGAAGGGCTATAATTTTTAAGATACATCCAACTGACTTAGCAAAATGGTTGCATTCTGAAGAATGATCTTTAAATGCATGAACTTTTTAAAACTTGGACTTCACCCAAGGTAGTCTGGCTGGTGCAAAAACACTAGGTCCTTTCGGTTAATGCAAAGTTGAAACAGGTCCACCAAGCTCCTTATTAAGCATCTCATTTTCTTCCTTCTACCTGTCCATTACCTTGCCTTGAAGTCAAAGACTGAAAAGATATGGGAGTGAATCTCTGGTCCAGTTTAATGTCACCTGCTGGGCTGAATTTAAAAAACTAAAATTCAAAGAGACATACATTTTAATATTGTTCATACTGCTTTCAGGCCACCTTCAAAGAAGATACACATCATTGTTCCATCTTCTCTGACCTCGAGGTTTCAGCCAACAGCACGCTTCATTTACTCTGTTGGAGTTACAAATGGTGCATTACTCCTATATTTCACTGGCAATGCTGCAACACAGCATCTTTGGAATACAAAGGTCGAAAAGCATTAACAAGTAGCGTCTTCTTGGAATGGAAAACACAGCAAGCACGAGTTTAGGACCTGGAACTGGCTCCAGCACAGCCAGCTCTGACAGCTTCACTATTGCTTGCTAGAAACCTGACCTGCTCTGGCTCTTTTCTAACCCTGTTGGCTCTCTCAGTCTCTTTTGATACTTGGGTGTTGCTAAACCCCTGTAATTTCATAACTCTTACTCAATCATTTGAATCACGAGGATCCTAAAATCTGTGACTGTCTGCAGTTTACATCCTCTTAAGGCAAGAAGAAACTTACATACCCACCTCCACCCAAGGTCACATCTTCATGCTCTTCTTGTCCCGCTCTGAAAATCATTTGCATGTAGCTGCTGGACTTTTGCAGTTCTTGAAACTCACCAGTCAAGTCAGTGGCAAAACTCCCACAGGAAGTCAGACTAGTAAAGCCCAATACAAACAGCAATATGAAGCACTTTCCTATCCTATGCACACTGTTACATGACAGGGAGAAAAGACTTTTACTGGGAGCACCAAAATGCTCCCTCCTTCTTCTGAAAATGTCTTCAGAATTTCAGTCCAGATATCAGTAACATACATTTCTAAACTGCAAGATCATCAGGAATGCATCTTGGCCCTGAGAAACTGATGCAATTTCAATAGTTTGTCTGTTTTATGGATTTTGAACCTGGGGGCTAATCTGCTTTATCCTCAAAACGGTGTTTCAGAAGCTCTGCTCTGAAGCTACAAAGAAAGGCAAGTAAGAGAGTGTCCTAGTGGTCAGTAACAAGCTTCACTTACTTCATTGGCAGAAACTGTGATTAGCATGTTCCTTGCACAAGTCACACATAACTTACACTTATGGCTGAATTTTGTTAATCTTGTAAAGATTTGCATTTTTTGAGTGAATCAGGCAGGATCGGTGAATTTCCTAGAAACTGTGGGATGAAGCTCTGCTTCTAGTTGTATTCATGGAAGAAAACAGGAAATCAGTATTAGTGAAGCAATTGAAGGGATACCCACTTTTATTACTTTGCTAACCTTTTTTTGGCAGAATTGTCGTTTTAGGACATTTTTTTTCAGTGGCACATGATTTATAGGAAAGCCATCCAAAGCTGCATGAAGACTGTGACTCACTTTCCTGCACCTATTACCATGAAAATTGTAAATGATGCAATAGGCTGTGACTACCATTCATAGATTCATCATAGTATCCGTTAAATAGTACGTACTCCCAGGACTGCATTTTACAGTACATGGAAGGAGAAAACAGTCAGAAACATCCCTCTGCTGCAGAGAGACTACCACTGCAGTAAACAAATATATAAAAGATTCCTCTAGCATACTGAGAAATCCCCCTAAGTGATACAGGAGACTCCCAGAACTTCAGAAGATAGGCACTGCCTCTCCAGGATTGTGACTGAAAGGAAAAAAAGTTTCGGTCCCTTTCAGCTACAGAATATGAACAACAAGGATGCAACAAGCAACAGTTTTATTTGTAAAAAAATCCTTTAAAATTTTACTACATTGTAAGATCAAGGAAAAAAATAGTATTAATATATGTACATACAATATATATAAACACACATCGCACCATGAAAATTACATGCTTTTTAGAACAGAGAAAGGGTCGTATTCCCTCATAGCAGTTTCAAAATTATCACTGCAAGAAACCTTGCTTCCTTTTTTTTTGTTTTGTTTTGTTTATCCCCATCAAAGTTTTCAAGTACAGGAAGTAAGTAATGCAGGATCTAATAGTAGAAAACCTTTGTTATACACAAATTACAACTGACAGCTATACAATATCATTCTGCGGTATCCAACATTTGTGTTTTTTGAGCTCTATAATGATATGAACATTTACCTGAGGTGCATGGAAGTAACGAAGCATGATAATTGGCAAGTTCAAGAGATCTTCATGTTATGATTTGCCTGTAAATGAAGTTGATTAGCTATCACATTTCTATATCTGTAGTACTGGCACAAGAATGCTCTGTGTGAGTCATCACCAATGTCTTAGAAGTGCAGGAAAAATTAAAAGGCAAGCACCACTTGCAGTAAGCATGCAGACAATTTAAGTGAAACAGAGGTAGCATGTTCTTGTAACTCCAGTAGGGTCATCCAAATCAACTGCACCCTCCCTTCTGCAAAAGGCACTCTCTTTTTCAGCTATAAACAATGTGATTTAAATTCAGTCAGACTGACCACAAATGGCGGATTTCTCTCCATACAAATATAAAAAAAATGTTAAGCAGAGACGATGAAAAGAAGTAAAACAAGTGTAAGAAATACACATTTCAGGTAATATGTGCTATTCTCCTCCCCCTACCTTTTGTGGGGAGAATTATAGTATTTTATAAAACAGCTGCAGTACATAATCCAAAAGTTAAGACTTTCCAGTTAAAATGGCAGTATTAAGCAGCACATTACGTATCAGGAATAATTCAAAACCACCAGAAGTACACCAGCCTTTTTAATTGATAAAAGAGTAACCACTCACAGTTAGAAGTAGGAAATTTATGCACAAAAAAGGTGGTGCTGGAGAAGGATAAGGATCCTTTGATGTAAAACCTCCTAAATAAAAACGCACAGACAGCCTTGTACTGCATCTTTTATCCTTTCTGCAGTTTGAAAAGATGTCCATGCAAAACACCTGCCCTCACCGTGACACTACAGAGCTAATTGAGTTGTAAGATGTGCCACTGTTGCAACTCGAAGCATAAGCTTCTTGACCATTAGCATCTAAATTTATTTTGAATACAGAAGATGCCTTCAGTAAAAAGTCTGCTGCATCCCTGCGACCTAATTCCCTCAGCTTAGACATCAAAATACCTACAGTGCTCTCAGGAGCAGTACTCCACTCCTGCAGAAGGGCATGAACTGGGCTTGAGGGAAAGTCATTTTGTGTTCCGTTATTCGTATTGTACTTTGCAACAAGATCAGGGAGGCCCAGGTTCATGGCCAGAAGGCACCAATCCTTGCCCATAGGATCAGGTGGATCCAAAAGTCGACTTAGTTTTCTCCTGGTAAGTAGATTCAGATCAGAAACATGAATATCCATTCCTAGGCTTCCCTGGGAGTAGACATCAAGACATCCAAAACACAGTATACTGCTAAAGCTCTCTTTATATCCCCCCATAGTGTTAGTCAGTGATGTCTCCTTTTGGCTCTGTGCACGGAAAAAGTCTCTAGGCTGGTACACCATTATTGGTTCATGATGTTCCCTCAGCTGCTGAGGACTAAGGTAGTATTTTCCTGTCAGAAGGCCCGGTAAGGTTGTGGCCATTAAGTTATCAATGGTGCTGCATATAGAATCCAGAAGTAAACAGCACTTGATCTTCTCTGTTTCCAGTCCCCTAACTTGAACCTCTATACCCTGACCATGGTTAACCAGCAGCACTAAAAGCTCAGCTCCACGATTCATAATCTTTGATCCATTTACCCACAGACGTATATCAGCATCTCCCTCTGAGCTTTGCTGATGAACCCACCTACAGAGATTCACCTGAACTTTATGAAAAATTCCACAAGGAAATGGAGTAAGATGTTCCACAGGAACGATTCTAATACCACCATAAATCATCACCTCATCCTCCTCATCTGTCCAAGACCTGTGGAGACTGTCAGTCTTTATGAGAGCAGGAATATCTACCATTGTTCCACTGCTAAGATCCCTTGCACAAATATCCATGGCATCCAAAATCTGTATCAGTTCTTCCACATCACTATCTGTCACCAGACGCTGGATGTCCTCTATGGTGTACCGACCTCGATAGTGGTGGAGGGCTTTTGGGTTCTCCACTGACAGGATTTTTCCAAGGACATTCGAACAGAGCCAGCGAGGATCCAGAAGCACAACATCCTGGACAGTTTCACTTTGCATAATGTTAATCTGTTTATAAATACAAAAGTTACTATTTACATCTTGTGAAGTACAACTTGATATCCCACGTTCTCTCCTTCCTGACTTACTGACTCAGTGATTTAATTAACACTGCTGACAGAAGACACACAAACAATGCGTTTTAATTTCTTTCAAGTATTCATAAGAACAGATCTTGCTGATTTCCACTAGTAACAAAGGCAGTGGTCTCAGCAGCTGTAAAGTCCAGCCACACCCTGCAAAGATGTTACCCTGCAATTCAGTTTCTAATGGAAACACTCTCATACACACTGAACACATTTGGCACTACTTCATTTATCATCATACTTACTCTTTCTGGGTATTTCATATTCTTACAACTATAGCAATAAACTGTAATTCTTCCTGTCTTAAAGAAATAACATTGAATGAAATAGGAGCCATGAGACAGTAATTATAAAAATAATTATTAACCAGTCTCTGTTTCTTACAGTATCTCAAGAGGGAGGAGAAAAAAAGCCTCTGGATATTTCACAGAATGACTATGGTTGGAAAAAACCTTTCAAGGCCATCAAGTCCAACCATTATTCACCAGGGCCACTACTATACCATATCCTTGAACAGCATATCTAGATAGATTTCAAATACATCCAGGGATGGTAATTCAACCACTCCCCTAGGCAGCCTTTTTCAGTGCTTGATAACCCTTTCAGTATAGCAGTCTTTGCTAATGTCTAAGCTAGCCCTCCCCCACGCCATTTCCTCTTGTCCTATTAGTTGCGACTTGTGAGAAGAGACCAACCTTCCATGGTTGTAGGGAGCAATAACATCTCACTTCCTTTTCTCCAGACTACTTAAGTCTTCTTAAGCAGTATTCCACCAGAGCAGTTACCTTGATAATAAATAGATACAATCTAGATAAAACCACTTACTTCTCCTATGCTGTGCAACTGCTGTGCAATGTGCCGTAGCTCATCTTCACTTGCTAGGGGATTAAGCTGTTCCTGTACATCATACACAAACTGCTGCAAGGACATCAGCTGGTTGGGGCCATTCATTTTTCTCCATGAAGGCAGCGTGTAGATTATTTTTTCACACAGATGAGTCATAGGTGGGCAAGTCTTAAAAAAGGAAGGAAAACATCCATTTATAATTCTGCTGTGCAGAGAATAAGAGGTGTTTGTTTTTTTTTTTTAATGGACTTTACGATGTCTAATGAGTCTATGATGTATATTCACATCTAAAGAGTTCTCCTTGTGATGGAGCTTTAATTTTCTATCTGGCAATTCACTTGCCATAAATGTACCTTTTCTTAATAAAGTGAATTCCAGCAACAACTTTGACATTGAAATAAGCAAAATTGCCAAATATCACAGTGATTACAAAGGTAATTCTGATGTGTGGAACAAAATTTACGTAGTCCTGCCTTGTCAAATGTGCAGACCACCTGAAACAGCAACTTCAAAATGTATCAATTGCCATCGTGTAACTCAAAGTTAATCTTTATTTCAGAAACTGTCAATATTTAATTCAAATTTGCAATCATCAGCATCTGTACAAGACCAGTTCAATTCAACAGGTAAGCCAGCAGGCTACCAGGCAAGAAGTAAAGATGGCAGTTTCATCTCTTGGTTCTCTTGGACATCACTGATGCCTTCATCCTATAGACTCAAGCTACAGAACACCTTTCTTACACAGCAAAGCCCTCCAGATTTCCAGCTATTGACCACTGCCAAAATAAAGCTTTGTCAGAGAAGAAAAGCTTATTAAGTCAAGAGATCATCTGGAATGCAAAATAGGCTGAAATTTTGCATAAACATAAACATTTTCGTTCATCTACAGAATGAATTAAGTAATATGTTCCCTTTGAATTAATTTGAAAAAAAAAACCCTAATGGAAGTAGCTGCAGAAAGTCTTGTTGGTGTGCCACACAAGTAAGAAGGCAAGTATGAAGAAACTGAAATCTCTTTAATACAGGCTATGTGCAACTTGACTGGTCACCCTCAATACGGAAGTCTCAAATCATGCCTATTACACCTTTAGTGTCATGTACACATACCTAAACAACTCCAAGTATGTATTTTTCAGAAAAAAGTGTGGTAAAAGGTTAATACATATTCAGTCCACATCTATACTAGGAATTGTCTTTCTAGCAGTTGATGTTCTGCTCTGTTTTTTTTTTTTTTATGATAAACCCGTTTGCTTGAAAAATGTTCTTTCTCTGTCATAGTGATAGAAAAAAAAATATTGAAAACAAAAAGAGAAGGGCCAACACTGGAATCCATTCTGTCAACTGAAAATACGAAACTGTAACACTGAACTACAAGTCCCAAATAACTTCCTTTCAAGAGAGATCATTGGTGGCCTGTACAAAACACCTACAATTTTGAAAACTGAATCTTTGATGTCAGGGGATTGTTTGTCGCCAGGTCTTTCACACATGCTGCTATGAAATTTGAACAGCATTCATTTCTTTAAATTTCAAAATTCAAGTACTAAATTTACAGGTAACTTTTACTCAAGATTTTTCACATTTTGGCTGGTCCAACCCAGACCATTAGACGTTACTTACAGAAATTATCTGGCTTCTTATTTCCTGCAAGTGATTTCGGAGAAGCTTCATATCTTTAGACCCAGATGCTCCAGCATCCAAGACAAACAACTTGTCTGAAATGTGCAGATCATTTCCAAATCTAAATGAGAAAAAGCAAGCAATTATTTACTTTGTCCCAAATATGGTTTTATTTCTTAATCTAGTTATACTTATCTAGTTATTATTATATATTGTTATCTATATTGTTATCTAGTCTTGCATTACACGAGAGTTATTTCTTCTTCAATGCATGATGAAAAAGTTCAAGTATGGATTATGATAAGGTATTCTGTAAGTACAGACAGTACAGCTGCTCCCTAATTTTCTTGAAAATAAAGAGAGATATTAAGAGAAAATGGTTGTACTTCTTAAGGAAGAGGGCTGAAGGCAGGTAAGAAAATTACAACTCCATCACAATACTCGTAATGAGAAAATCAAACATTTTACTAGAGAAGAGATGGAACGAATTTTTTCTTTTTAAGGTCTTAATATTTGTTGTTTTCTTTCTTCACATTTTACATAGTTGTCATTCCTATTGACACCAGCTTTCTTTCTCAATTCCTTTTGACTTTTCAACCACACATACTTCGATTTGCATTTAAAAGGCTTCCAACATGAAAGAGTACATACAGGTAGTATCTGTTGATTTATTTCAGCTGATTAAGATATTGCCTTACTGATATTGTGCTGGAATTCCTACATCTGTTTCTTGTACAGTCTAGACAGGTGTCTGTGCTCACAGGTATGGATGTGCCTGTGTTACCATGTTGTTACCATTTACATCCTCACTGTGAGTATAAATTATTTTTACTTTATACAATAGTATGTTTGTGAAAAATCCCCTATTTCCATCTACAATTAGCATGCCCCTCAAACATCTGCTGAATTTTTCCCTAACTCCTTGGGTACCAGCTTCTTGGATGACCTTGTCACCTCTGCAACTCTGTCATGTCCAGCTCTTCCCAAACTGTGTAGAAAGAGTACCTCCAGGCCATTTTAAAGTCTTTTCCTGACCCATCCTAAAGCAATTCAGAGCAAAGGGTGGCTCTCCTGTAAAGCTTCCTCTTTTGCAACCCGAGTTTGTAGCTGGGAACTGCCCATTGCTCTGAGCACTGAACTGCCCATGCAAAACCTGAGCACCCGGATGTCAGACAGATAGCTGATATGGGCCTTAGGATGTATCTGACTGTTTACAGGGTGAGACTTTCTATGTCTTAACTAATTTTTGCACCACTTGACTCATTTTAGCTCATTTGAGGCAACTCACTCACTGATCATTGGCAAATATTTCAAGTTTTGCACCATGTAAGCTCCCCAAATATACTCAAAATATCATAACGCTGTAAAACTTAAGCCGCATAAAAACCCTTAACACGTTTCTGTGTATTGAAGTACTTTTTCTTTCTACAATGACATGTTTAGACGCTACATAGACACACACACACCACCTACCTGTTCCTGATTTCTTTCAACAAGGACATATCTTTGTCATACCAAAACTCTCCTCCAACAGGACGAGGAAGATTCACTATGTCAGCATGAGTGGCGACCAAAACAACACGCAGGGGACTCTTGAGCTTTCCACCAAATGCTAGGAGACAAGCAGAGCATTCCCTCACTACGAGACACACCTATGGAGATGGCTCTTACTGAGCTACGACAGTAGTGATGTGTTTTACGTTCTTTATGCCCATCGCTCTTTTTGTGGGTTTACCAACTCTAAGCATAGCTATAGTATTCCTACACACCACTGGTGCTTTGAACGTTATTTGCTCATAGAATTATCTATGTAGTGTGCAATTTGAACAGCTAGACTCTTTGAATAACATCAGATGCCTTTATAATACCATGTTTTCTTCATGGTTTTAACAAAAAAACCCCAAACCAGTAACACTAATGATATGTCTATTAACTACAAATTATGACAGTAGAAGGAAAAATAATTAAAAATAACAGCTTCTTGAAAGGATTTCCCGTAAACTTTGGATGGTCCTTAATACTACAGGTGCAGATTAGAGGATTATAGATAGAACACAAAATGTCTACCACATTCATACATTGGTATGAATGCTATTTTGCAGTACTTACACAATGACTTCTCACTTAAGTGAGAATTAAGTAGGAAAGCCTGGCAGAAACCATGAAAAAGAATGAGAAAGAAAGATACAAATGGCATGAATGCAGTGACAGTATGGAACACGAGTTTTCAATCTTTTCTCAAACTATCATCCAGAAAAGTGATGACATCATTAGACTATTTTTTAAGAAAGGTAGCATATGCAATCCTGCTGTTCTACTCAAAAAAACTTCACATGGGAGAAATACACTTAAATCACTACTCAGTGTTTTCATTACCTTAGAGTTGCAGAATTTTGATTCTTTCATATAAAACCACATTTTTTTCCAAGTCTTTGCATAGCACATCAAAGTCAGTATTTTGTAAAGTTATTTTTTACTTGGCAGTTGAAGGACTCACTCAAAATAACATGAAAGTACTTCCAAAAATGTAAGTTTTCTGACAACATCAGCTATTACATATTGTCTGAGAGTTCTGTTATTTTAACAAAAATGCATGGGAACCCAAATTGAGATAACCAGTGTAAACACTGACGTAAATCGAGTATCTAAATAATAGTGGTAACTAGATCAGCAAGAAGTAATTAACTTGAATTCCAGCTTGGTCCAAACAAGAAGTAAGTTTCCTCAGCAGACTGAGGAGCTGTGAAAGGCTTCCAGCAATTGCAAATTAACTGTACTGTCAGCTTTGACACTTTTCTGCAAACTTCTGAGCTTTTACTTCCAGACGTAATTTCATGTTGGTTAGATCCAAATGCTCATGCACTGTGATTTAATCTAAAATGGAAAATGAACAACATGCAGATGCCTGAACTGAAAAACGAAGGTCTGCCTTTGCTCATCGTTATTATTATCAAGCAGAACACAAAAAAAGAGGGGAAATACTCTTTGCACTGTGTAAGTATGTGATCTGCTTGTATATTGAGTCCCTAGCAGTGTTATTAATGTCTGAACAATTTATATCCACTGGCTGGAATAACTCTTCAGTTCATATAACCAAGACACATGTCAGAGCTTGGTTGAAGCTGTCACACTCTGCAGACCAATGCTCAGGTATACACATGCTATATATAACTAGACCTACAAACTTTCTTATTTTCTAAATTTTAAAAAGTTGCTTAACTTGGGTAACTTTCAGGTTGTTAGAAAGCTTAAATATAGAACAGTAAAACTATTTAAAACCTGTCCAAACTCTAGGAATACCTGGAATGGAATTTCCTAGAGTTACTGGTATCTGGATGTCCTGATGCACCAGAAGGTTAATTTATTTAAGTCCAAATACAACTCTAGCTAAACACGTTAAAGTTGCAGCTGCTACTTTACAATGTTCTGTCCTATTCTCACTGACAAGACTAATTTGTGCTGCAAATACTGTTAATTTGTACTGGATAAAAGCAGCATTCATGCAGTATCTCTAAAACTGCTTTTAAGTGGTTCCAACCCTTTGAAACACTTTTCCATACAGCTTATCTGACACAGAACTTTACCTGCCATTTATGGAAGTAAATCCCAGTACCACAGGCTGCACTGTACCTCAGGGCCCTTTTTAGTTGGACTGTGTGGGGTGTACAAGTCTTCAGGCTTGCTCCACAGATAAAATTCCCTTTCTCTAAGAAACCTTATGTAAAGTTTGTTTGAATACATGGGGATGAAGACACATAACAACACTCAACAGGGAAGATGCACAAAATTACAGAGAAACACAAGAAGCTTCACCTCACAGTCCCCTAAAATTTCATTAGTGGGCAGATGAACATACCTATTGGCTCCTCAACTGGGACTAACGATTTCAGGAAACTGAGCCAAAAGGTCACTTGGTTTAACTGGATTTCATAAGGCTCCTCAAGACTAAAAAGCACTATGTGAATTGCAGTGGTATCATTTGCAGCAAAATAATCATAAGAGCAGAAATATACAGGATTCCCAGAGAATTCCCAGATGCTGAAATCACCAATGCCTGAAAAGGAGACAAACAGATAAAGAGATCACATCTTTTAGCCATGGAAAGGTGAACAAAAAAGTTAATCTGACTTAAACATTCACACAGATAAACCATACATATGCATGTGAAATATCATGAACAAAAGAAACTGGTTTCAGACAGTCTCAGACGCTTAGAGGGTGGATCCTCACAATCTGCTCCTCTCTCATATTCACTTCTCTAGGATATTCAGCTGCACACCACATAGAAGCATCTGTGCGTCAAATGCATGCAAATTTATATAGTAAACTGGCCTTTGTCTTGCACAACAGCAACTCCCATAAAAAACAAGAAAAATTACTTCCATTCCTTTCCTGTTTACCTCAAAATACTCAGTATTTTTATTAATTTTTAATTCTTAACATACCACCACTGATATTAAAACAAGCTAAAGAACATTTGCAAAGAAGCCACTTTAGTTTACAGAATTGTAGTAGTCACAACATGTTACTAAGTCAGGACTGAAGAATCACCATGTTAAGGATCCCCACAGCACTGTACTTCTTTTTGCTGCCTTCTTTAGCTTCAGGTGGGACAAGTATAAGTGTGCTGTGCTATATGGTGCTTCCTAGATGCATCATCTGATTAGTGTGAACTCTGCTGCACTTGTACTACCTCTATGCAAATAAACCTGAATCAAGATGCATCTCAAACTTCTAGAATAAAAGAAGCCTGAAACCTCAAATCTGTTATGACTACAGCTATTCAGAGTTCATCCATGTGCACACTTTCATTCTACATCAAGACAGAAAAGGGAAAGAAAAGAAACCCCTTCTGACAGTCTGTTGCACAACTCTGTTTCACTGTAGAATTTGACTTGGTTTCAAATTACATTGAAAGAGGAATTAGCCTGGACAAAGAACAAGCTTTAGCTACATGGTAAATTCATAAACATCTAGGACAACATTTTGCCACTGCATGTGTTAGTGTGCATACACTGCATTCATAAACTGGCTTCTCATGCCAAAATAAAATCTTGATTAATCCTAATGGCCTCAATATTCCAGCTGCTAAGGTATGTGAAACATGTTATGAAGAATCGATCCTACTGGGAGAGATCTTACCACTTATATGATGATTAATATAAGTAGTGGTATATATGCACCATTTGCATGGCCTGCACAGCCAACAGGCATATATGTACTTAATGTCAAATTCTCTGACTGATGACCCCTTTTACTGCTAACTGGTTTCAATCACAAAGCAGTTAGCTTCCTTTCAAAAAAAAAAAAAAAAAGAAAAAGAAAACTGAAGCTCCAATCACTATCTTTAGTGAGCTCACCAGACATGCTCCAGCCCTTTCACAGGGTAAGAATGGTAGGTCTTTCATACAGCTGGAATCCACTTACATGGTGAAGACACTTGGGTCTATGGGGTCAGATTAAATCTGGTAAAATCCCCAAAGGGTTTGCCAACCCACTCCTATTGCCTCAAACCCCTCCTCCTTCCTCCTGCCCCACTTACTCACCTCAAAATCATTTCTGCGTGATAGTGTAAGGATCTGACATAAGTGATCACTATGTGTATTACAGGTACAAAACTTCATGCAGATACATTTTCTGTTTAAACAAACCAAACCCCACCAGCGCTGGATTCTCAACCACAGGCACTACAATACCAAGTCAGATTAATTTTTTCCATCTTTATGTTTAAAACCAAGCAACACAGCATTAACCATCCTGCAGCATTAAGGTGCTTGAACTCAGGGCTCTGCTTACCGTGCAAGCAGGCATTTTGAATCTCAATGGCCTTGGTGGACTGGTCATCAGCTGAGAAATGAGAGTGGTGAGCAGGTGAAACGAAAGCTTCTAACACCCCTTTGGTCAGGCCTGGCTCAAACATCATACTACGGCTTCTCACACTGACATTCTCACAACCAGGATAAAGATTCGTAATGCTTACTGAAACTGGGTCAGGGAGAAGAAAACGAGATTACAAATCATGTGAAAATCATAATGAGATCACTTCAAAGTAAGTATGAGAGACATAAAAGTTCATTAAAAAACCAAAATGCTCTTCAGAGAAATGATTACCAAGCTGTGAACATACACTACTACATCCATTTTCTGAACAATGAAAAGGAAAATATTAGAATGATCCTACAGAGCACTTACTGCTCTTTAGCATATACTGCTGAATGGGAAACACTGAAAAAAACCACTAAATTATTTGGGAATTAAAGGTTTCAATAGTTAAAGATCTTCTCTGTTCTAAAGAAATACTTGTTTTGCCTTTTTTTCTTCCTCACTAAGGGCTGCAGTATCATTGCATGGTCTATTTTCATTGGCATGGAAATAGCATGTATTCATATAGTTGATTCCTGTACATAAGTAAAGAGGAAAATATCACTGTGTAACAACTGTTTGCTCTGAAGTGAGGAAGAAAAGCAGGCCCTTAACCAGGATTATTTTACCAATAAGGAATTTATTTAGTTCATGCTGAACTCAGATTCCTGAAGAGTAAGTGAGAAATCAAATGGCTTTGTAATTCACCTGCACCATCTAGTGGACAAAGTTTACATTAATATATAAAGAACTAGTTGTCAGCTGTAAACTATTTACTTTGATGTCTGATATTCTAAGTATAATACTTAAGTCTTTAGGCTCCTGTAAATAAACAAATGGTGAATTCACCATGAGTATTTTTTAGACAATGTAAACAAACCAAAGTGCATGATCAAGTATAGACCAAACTGTGCTGGTTAAATGTTTTATCTGCTTGTCACTCAGCCTGTAATGTTACTTATGTATTACATAATGATTCGCACCCCAAAAGAACATTTACTGAAATATGCAAACCCCAAAACTCCAAATATTGAAATACCAATATAGAAGATTTACTTGCACAGATCTGTGCAGTTTTTGAGTGTGCACAGCACTGCAGAACTTCTTATCTTTATATACAGGTAAGCTATTTTTAAGTGCATTCTTTAAATTCACCATTATTGCTATAATGATTTGTCATTGTGACTAGCAGCCTTGCCAGATTTTATGATGGTGTGAGCACATAACACCTGTCCTCTGGTTCTTGTACCAATCAACATTAAAAAAAAAGTCTATCTTCAGTCAAAATTTTCCTGCATTGCCTCCAGGAATTCATATTCCTTGGGTGACTTACTTCACCTTGTATGACACAATAAATTAAAATAAAGAACTTCTGGTTGATTTGTTTAATCAGTTCTTTTATTCTGTTGTCAGAGATGTGAGTTTGTTGTGGTAAATAAACAGCATATGCACTAACAATATGTGTGCCAGATGCCTTGTCTTGAAAAGCTTCCTTAGGTGACCAGAGAGAAAGTAAAGATGAAATCTACTGCTGTCACTGTTTTAACTTACTTAACAATGATTACTGAAACCTAAACCTGCAAGCATTATTTTCTAAAAAAATGGCAAACATGTCCTCACCTAAAACTTTACTAAGACCATGTCTAAAACATCAGTCTAAAGCGGAGTTCCTCGAAGTGCTTGCATGGCCTCTCACTGTTAGAAAAGAGACCTAGTCAAAATAGTCCATTTCTCTTTCCAGTGTCCTTCTGCCACTACAGTGAGTTATTCCAAAGCTGGGCACGTGCTCCAGTGTAAACCTAGCCTGTTCTTCCACACTCTGCAACTCTTCCCACTTCACAAGGGCCAACTGGTGCTACATGGGCAAAACATCTCTAGTATCTGCACACACTTACTTCAGAAATGTCTTTCTGCTTTAGAAATCCTGTATTTCCACCTTGTTTGGAGACAACTTTAGAGACCTTTAACTGGGCTAATCCACTCCTGTACTTTACAGAAAAGCACTCCAAGGCATCAGAGGCAGTTGCGATTCCTGTTATTATTTAAAGATCATGTAAAGATGCAGCAAAAGTTTCAATTTTGCATGGAGTTTACTGAAGCTACTCAAACACCAAGGCTGACAAAACATCATCTCCTAACCCATGATGGTGGAATTTGGTTATGACACTTGTGTTCGCAGCCCAGGATTTTTTTGTGTGAAATAAACACCAATGTTCTCAAGTCCTGTCTTCCAGTCTCCAGGTTCACTTATGCAGCATGTGAATAAAGAAAACCTTAATTACGCTTTCATCCTCCACACCTGCAGTTCCTCTTTGCTCTTTCTTTAGATATAAGCATGTGTAAATAGAAGTCCATACCCTCTTCTGCTTTGCTTTACTTTTTTTTACATGGTAAGCCTGTCTTGTCTTTCACAGTGTAGCCAACAACTCTTCTTTAGGAGCTACACAGACTAAGAGGAAAATGTTTTCTTGCTCAAACGTTACAGCTTCGAAGCCATACCTGAAGGTTTGGAAGACAAAGGAGATGGAGGGAATCTAGTTGAATTTGTGGAGGAAAGCCTAGGCCTACGTCTTCGGAAAAAACTTCGTATCAGGCCGCACTTGAGAGACTCCACAAGGGTTGTTTTCCCAGCACCAGAGTGTCCAAACAGCTTCAGTTTGATCCGAGGCTGTGGATTCTGTGTGTGCCGCAGTTGCTGGATAAAAAGCCCACGGTGAGTATCCTAAAATTCAACACAAAGAAGAAATCAGAACTTGTGGCAGGGAACTTCTACCTCCCAGCAAAGCTCAAAATAGAAATGCTTTCTTGCCAATCTTCTCCAACTGCTTTACCATGCAAGTCATCAGTTACTGGCAGAGGGAGAGACAGGTAGACAAGACACAGCAGACTGCTTGCTCTGAAGAGCCGCCTTGAGTCTTCATAAAAATCACACATGACATCAGGCTCAAGATCGATGAATGGGATCATTTTGACCTCTGATGGAGAGGGCAAAGAAGGAAAAACCAGCCTCTTCCACTACCCATTATTCTTCTTACTTGCCTTTCTCAGTAGTGTAACCAGTATTCATAATCTTACACATGCAGCTGTGAAGACTTTTATAGTGACAGCTGCCACCTGACCAATGTGAAAACTTGATACGCATTTCCCCTCCTCTTTATATCAACTACTCCTGTGCTTCACATATCTGGGAGAATTCTCCTCTTCACTTTCCCTCCCCATGCCCAGTTCTCTGTTTATTTCCACTTCAGTTCTTTGCAAGGTAAATACTGCTTTCTCCAGATCATTCTTATCTTCTCTTTCCTCACACAATTATTCTTCTTAAAGCCCTCTCACATACTAATCATCCTCTATTTTTCTACCCCTCTACTTCAAGTGTACATCCTCTGGACTGGCTTTCCTTTTCACTCTCAAGTGCCAATAAATCTGCCTCTCCACTTAATTCTCCCCTCTCAGTTTGCCCTCTCTGTGCATTCACTGTCTTTTCTGCAGCTGCAATCTCATCTTCCTACACAGGCCTTCTGTCCTGAGTTTGCCTAGGATAGGTTTAAATTTTTTAATACTTTTTTTCCCCACAAGACAGCCAGCTGAACCAGCCAGTAGAGTATTTGATATTATACTGACTCATGCCAGATGTATAAGGGAAGGGCTGGATGGGACAAGTGTGGGTGCTTTGAGCAGGCAGGGTGGTGGGGAGGATCAGGTGACTCAAGTCAGGTCTTCTAACCATGGTCAGAGCTGTGCTTTGTACCACTCACTTTATATACCATTTCACCACCATTAGCGTGCTTCCTGATTGGTGTTATCTCTTTGTGCTGTTCTGTTAAAAGTTCCTCACCTCACCCCACTGGATTTTGCCTTTTTCTCTCAATTCACCTTCTCATCCCACCAGGGGGCTCTGTGTATAGGACATGAGGCAGTTGTGTGAGCAGCTGCATGGGGATTGGCTGTGGCTGGACCTGAATCATGACACCTTCCTCAAAGAGAATCACATCTCCTTCTGAGGAGCTTTCCACTTTGAGCTGACCAATTTACCTTCTGTATCTTGTCTTGTAGTAGGATATTCCTACTGTTCCTGCCAAGGACAGTCACAGATGAACAAATTCAATGTGTCTTTCCTCCTTGCCCAGCAAGATGCAATTAGATGTGGATACTCTATTCCCCAC
This sequence comes from Indicator indicator, assembly GCF_027791375.1. Classification (NCBI taxonomy): domain Eukaryota; kingdom Metazoa; phylum Chordata; class Aves; order Piciformes; family Indicatoridae; genus Indicator; species Indicator indicator. The sequence goes on along the minus strand of NC_072053.1, from coordinate 54,619,610 downwards.
ACAAGCTGAGCTTGAAAAATTGACAAGGGGATGCAGTGCAGGAGCACAAACTGTCACGTGCCATCTCACCACAGAAAGATGGGCTTTAAGAAAACAGCAGAAAGGGAAAGGCAAATGAACTGGCTTCTTATTCCCTTGCTTCATTCTCCCATTTGGAGCTGAGAGAGGCTCTACTGTTCTGTATTAACCAAGTTTATGGGGGAGTGAGTCATTAAATAAGCACCTACATCCCCTCAAAATTACAGGCTGAGAAAATTGACAGAAATAATAGCACATGTAATTTAGTTCGTTCCTCTCTAACAGGCTTTTTAGAAGTAAGATAGTCACAATGCAAATACTGCACTCCCTCATGGCTAATGCTGAATCCACTATGACAGTACATTCATGTGTATGCTCTTAGATATAAAAACCTCCACAGGCACTGAAAATAAAACAAGTGTCAGGTATGCTCTCTACTAGATTGTATTGACCATTTTGAGCAGTACTAGAATATTTTCAGTGATGCAATTTATTAATTTCAATTGGTCAGACTCTTTTTGCAAAGTATACTCTGATGAAATATGTAATTAGTGCACATTTTCCTCATATATATATAAGCAGGCTTTCAACAATCAAGTATACTCTGCTATCAAGAAGAGAGTTGCAGCTACTAACATCTTCACAAGAGATTTATCTGGCCTTCTCCTTTTTGTTCCAGGTCAACTTGCGTTAGTTCCATTTTCACATCATGACTAAACCAAAAATGTATCCACTTGCATGCAGACACAAGCAAGGGTTCGGTGTGGGTATACAATTATGCAAAATGGATCCTGTCATGAAAAACATTCACAAAATTATCACTGCAAAAGGAAGCCTGAACTGTGGCACTATCTGATATCTTTACTGAAATATTTCACAACCCTAACAAGTATAGATTTACTGTTAGGACTAACTAAAGGACATGGTTCTACTTCCACCATGGTAATCTTCTGTTACTGCTCTGAAATGGCTGTTTACTTCAGTTTTCCACATATCCTTCCACATAATTAAAACAGGATTGTTTTAACTGGTCTGGCTCTTGCCTGTAATCTCCAGGCAAGTGGTCCCCAAACCTTCATGGCCTAAGTGATACTGCCTATATAAGACAATCAATGCACATCAGATGTGTCAGATGCACTGCCTTACAACAACCTCAGATCAGCTTTGCCTTCTACTTGTCAGAGGATTTAGATACTAAAATTGCAGAATTAGAAGAAATTGAGAACTTACGCAACTGTTATTCTATATGGTATTAAAGATTCTAGAAGGGGCACAAACATCTCCAAATACTTCAAAACCCTACTCTAACTAAAACTATGATTGTGGGGAAATGTCTTCTTGTGGGATACGTTAACTCTTAATAGTTATTTTCACATTTCTTCTAAACACCTTAGATGCTTTGCTAGGCACTGTCAGGCACAGGATAAGACATTTTTCTTAACATGTACATAAAGAGACACCGTTCCAGTAAGTTTTTTTTTTTTTTCGCAAGAGCTTTTCAGCATGACTTTGATGAATAGCTTATTGTATAATTTCCTATGATCAAACTTTTCTTAGTATCTTAAAAACTGGAAGACCTCAGCAAAAAATCATGCATTCCCAACCTTTTTAAGTCTTGCAAGCAGACTGGCTACATGTTCATGCTGCTCTGCTCTGGCGAGATCTTCTGCTGTTTTCCCATCCTGTTAAAACACAATAATTAGTAGCAGTTCCTTCCTTTTGCCAACAATAAAAAAATCATACCCAACACAGCTCAGCTACTCAAGGCAGTAACAGAACTGCTGCCAGATTCAAATGAAATTGGGGAGGAAAAAAGCCATGAACCAACCAACAGCTAGTAGCAAATACCCTCCACCAGAATTCCTGTTTTTTTCAAATTGCCAAAAAAAAGAAAAAAAAGTACAATGCAGAACAAGTGATATTTCATTTACGAATTGGCATCTGGATGCCACTGTAACAAAACACGTTAAATTTGGAGCCTGAGAACGATGTCAATGTTCCCCATCTGAATGCCTCCTCTCACCAATTAGAGGATGATAACAAGTTCTAGATATTACATATTAAACAGATCTAAAAGTTTAAATGGTTCACAAAGTGAGACATATCAACATATTCACTCACATGAATGAAGAGTGACAGTGGCAATCAGTCACTGGAAGTTTCAAGGAAGCAAAAACATTGTAAGCGATGTGGTTTAAATTACATCATCAAATTAAAAAGCAGAAGCAAAACTGCCTTCAGTGTTCCAGTTTTGGCATTTATTTATGCATGTTTCACAGGTCAGCAATACAATATTAAATAGGCTGCAACAAAAATTGCTCAGTATTTCCACTCTTCACAACATTAATGTTATTGCATTTTAAAAAAAAATGGGTAACAAGTAACTCTTGAGCACTTTGTTTCTTTCACTCTTTCAGATAAGGGCTTTAAGTTATTAAGAAGAAGCAGTAGTGGAAACCTAAGACCTCCTTTTTTGCTTTTACCTTTGATTTCACAGAATCACAGAATGTTAGGGGCTGGAAGGGACCTTGAGAGATGATCTAGTCCAACCCCCCTGCCAAATCAGGATTTACTAGACTTACATGTGAAACCTGTGTTGTCATATGTAGATCCTGAGGTTACTATGATTATTATCCCTACATATGAAAGAAATATCTCTGACAATTGTTCACCTATTTCCATAGAAGTTGTTACATACCCCAGATCTTTAGGTAATTCAGACAGAACAGAAACAGAACATTTGCAAGAAACAGCCAAAATTGAAGTTGATGGTGTAAACTGACTAAATTTCAACTAATAACCTTACCCTTACATTCCTACCGTAGTTGACATGTAATTGCAGCTTCAGCAAAGAAACATCTGAAGGTAGTTTCTAATGTTAATTTTTCCTTAGAGAAGATATATCAAAGGGGAAGAATCTCTTTGTCTGTTTACTCTGCCCTCCAAATCCAAGTTAATCCTGAGTGCTGGTTGTGTAAGAGGAAAAGTGGTCTAGTTGCTGGGCAGCTACCCTGACATCAGAAGAATGGCTTCAATACTTCCAGTGCTTCCTGAGTTTCCAGTCTCAGGCAAATCCAGGGGAATCCAAAACCATCAAATAAAGGGGAAACTTTGATCCCCTTCCTGAGAATCCCTGTGGTAACAGGATGTGGTCTTCACCAATATAAGGAGTGAATTTTGTTCGGATCTGCAAATCTCTGACTTACTTTGAATCCCAAAGCAGGACTACTGCAGCCTGGCCCTGCGCTCTTCCACAGCACAGTATGTTCCTGTTGCAGTGTAAGGTTGGAGAAGACCTGGGAAACTCCAGATCACCAAACAGTGACAGATGCCTGCACAGGCATTGACTCTTTGAATCAGAGCAGGTCCCACACATCAGGATGGCTATGCCATAACTGCCCTAGCATGGCTTGGTAACTTGTTACTCTGGCTTACTGCTTCTCATTGCTTCATGAAGGTTTGCTCTGGCTTTGGCTAAACTGCTGTACTCTCATACCTCATTTGTTTAGCTCAGTCACAGCTATTTGGGCACAAAGGCAAAGGAAATAATGTGGTGAAGCATTTGGCAAGGAATATGTATAGCAGTGGCTCAGTCAGAGCCTGATCAGTGGGCATGGTTATAACGGGATGGAGGTGACTGCTCCCAGAAACAGAAAAATGGCAAGAGGAATGGTTAATGGTTGCTAAATGTCTAATCAGATGGTGTACACAGTGCAAGCCTACCTATAACAGTAGGATGGCACTGTCATGACCCAGAGCTCCCACCCCACTCCCTAATAGCTTCCTGAGCTGAAGACCAGCTGCTCAATACAGCTGTCTAATGTCAGTTCAGACTGCTGTGAAAGAAGACCACCTGAAAAGAAATCACACCAGGGGCTTTTGCATTACCTTTCACTCAGGTGCTGCTCTTAGGCTTAAGCTTTTGCCCTTGGTCCTTACTTGAGCAAGACTACAGTGACATATGTCTGCATGCTGACAGCCGCCTGAACATGAGCCAGCGAGAGCCAATGGCATCCTGGCCTGCATCAGGAATAGTGTGGCCAGCAGGAGCAGGGAGGTCATTGTACCCCTGTACACAGCACTGGTTAGGCCACACCTTGAGTCCTGTGTCCAGTTCTGGGCCCCTCAGTTTAGGAGAGATGTTGAATTGCTGGAGCATGTCCAGAGAAGGGCAACGAGGCTGGTGAGAGGCCTTGAGCACAAGCCCTATGAGGAGAGGCTGAGGGAGCTGGGACTGTTTAGCCTGGAGAAGAGGAGGCTCAGGGGTGACCTCATTGCTGTCTACAACTACCTGAAGGGAGGTTGTAGCCAGGAGGGGTTTGGTCTCTTCTCCCAGGCAACCAGCACCAGAACAAGAGGACACAGTCTCAAGCTGCGCCAGGGGAGGTTTAGGCTGGAGGTGAGGAGAAAGTTCTTCACAGAGAGAGTGGTTGGAATGGGCTGCCCAGGGAGGTGGTGGAGTCACCATCCCTGGAGGTGTTCAAGAGGGGACTGGATGTGGCTCTTGGTGCCATGGTTTAGATAGTCATGAGGTTTAGGGTGACAGGTTGGACTCGATGATCTTTGAGGTCTCTTCCAGCCTTCTTGATTCTATGATTCTATGATTCTATGTGGCCATGTATCCCATTGACACAGCATCTAAACTCCAGTTTTGACCTCCAATCTGTCTCTTTACTGTAGACTTATGTCGCAGTCACTGGACTCTTATCACAGAATCATTTTGTTTGGAAAAGACCTTGGAGATCACTGAGTGCAACCATTATCTAACTCTACCAGGTCTGGTTCTAAAACATGCCACATAGCCCCACAACTATACATCTTTCAAACACCTTCAGGGATGATGAATCAACCACCTCCCTGGGGAGCCTTTTCTAGCATTTGATAACCTTTTGGTGAAGTTTTTTTCTAATACCCAATCTAAACCTTCCCTGGTGCCACTTGAGGCCATTTCCTCTTGTCTTGATACTAGGGAAAAGAGGCTGGCCCCCACCTCACTACAACCTCCTTTCAGGTAGTAGTAGATAGTGGTAAGGTTTTCCCACAGTCTCATTTTCCCCATGTTAAATAATCCCAGTTCCCTCAGCTGCTCCTCATAGGACTTGCTCTCTAGACATTTTATCAGCTTTGTTGTCCTCTGGACCTGCTCCAGCATTTCAGTATTTTTCATGTATTAAAGGGACCCAAAACTGAACACAGTACTCAAGAAGTGGCCTTACCAGTGCTGAGTACAGCAGTATGATCAATTCCTTGGTCCTGATGGATGCTGTTCCTGACACAGGCCAGGATGCTGTTGGCCCTCTTGGCCACCTGGGCACACTGCTGGCTCATGTTCAGCTGGCTGTCAACAAACACTCCCATGTCTTTCTCTGCTGGGCAGCTTTCCAGCCACTCTGCCCCAAGCCTGCAGCGTTGCATGGGGTTGTTGTGACCCAAGTGAAGCACCTGGTACTTGGCTTATTGAATGCAAAACAATTACCCTTGGCCCACTGATCCAGCCTGCCCAGATCCCTTTGAGGAGCCTTCCTACCTTCCAGCAGATCAAGACTCCCTCCCAACTTAGTATCATCTACAAACTTACAGAAAGTGCACTCAATCCCCTCCTCCAGATCACTGATAAACACAGTAAACAGAACTGGTGCCATCACCAAACCTGCTCTGCTTGCTTTGCTTGAAGTACTGTGGGCCTTTTGCTGGTGAGGACACTCTACCTGCTTGCCTTGTTGCTTTCCCAACTTCTCTTATGGAGCACGGCCTTAGCAAGGGCATTGCCTGACAAGGATAACTTTTGAAGACCATGGCCATCAGACCACAGGAAACAAGACAGAGCAGAAAAGCCTGTGGAGTAGGTGAAGAGCATTGCCAGGGCACTGGCAACAAGGACCAAATACAATAGAATGAACTCTAGATCAAATTTACCCCACAAAACCATTTTGAGATGTTTACACTGACACATGCTAACCATTTAGTTCATGTCTGCTGAAAATTTAGACTTCGGTTTGGAAGCTCAATTTATCGATTGAGGCAACAGGCATTAAAAAAGCACCTGATTCCATAAAAAAGAAATGAACAGAAAAGAAGTTCTTTTTTGTGTGTCTAAAACTGTGAACAAAATGAAGTTGTTTAATTCTGTAGATGTCCACTGCAGGATGAACTGTAGATCACAGCAAGAATTAGAAAATACACACCCAAGCAAAACAGAAAACAGGCTTCGGTAAATTATTTTTCTGTTCAAGCCTCCTTGACAAGGACAGGGCATCTATGCACTGGCATAGCAATGTGTAAGCAAAGCTTGGTTAGAGGATCCATGAAAGCATATTTCACACCTGGTGATTTATTTCAATTGCTGACTGGTTCCTTAGCTGAAAATCAGACAGCTGTGCCTGCAAGAGCTGGTCCATTTGCTAGAATCATCATAAAAAGTTTTTACAAAATCTGACAATTTTAAACTTGGTACAATTTTAGAAACTTCTGTGAGGAGAAGTCGAGAACATGGTATCAGCTAGTATGTGTACACAACAGAAATTTTTTGTCAATATTCACACAGTGGAAATTACTGTATAATCTGGGAACATAAGAGCCTCATCTCCATCCCTTGAACAGTGACGCAACCACTCATTCTGGAGGTCATATCCAGAGTAGTCAGCATGGGTTCATGAAGGAGAGATCATGTTTGACCAATCTCATTGCCTTCTATGTTGGTGTCACCAGCTGGGTAACTGTGGGGACAACAGTGGATGCTGGCTATCTTGTTGTCAGTGAGGCTTTTGACAGTCTCCCTTAACATCTTCAAAGGTACGCTTAGGAAACGTGGGTTAGATGAGTGGACAGTGAGGTGGATTGATAGCTAGCTGAATGAGAGAGCACAGAGGGTTGTGATCAACAATGCAGTCTTTTTGGAGTCCTGTAGCTAGTGGTGTTCCCCAGGAGTCAGTACTAGGTCCAGTCTTGTTCAACATATTCATCAACGACCTGGGTAAAGGGATGTGTACTGTCACCCAGTTTGCTCATGATACAAAACTGGAAGGAGTGGCTGACAAACAAGAAGGCTGTGCCACCTTTCAGCAAGACCTGGACAGGCCGGAGAGCTGAGTAAATGAGAATGTCATGAAGTTCAGCAAGGACAACTGTAGGGTACTGCAGCCCATGCAGCAGTACAGGTTAGTGGTTGACCTGCTGGAGAGCAGTTCCATGGAGAAGGACCTGGGAGCGCTGGTGGACAAGTTTGCCAAGAGGCAGCAATGTGCCCTTACTGACAAGGAGGCCAATAGTATCCTGAGGTGTGTTAGGAGTGTGTCCAGCAGGTCGAGGAAGGTTCTTCTCTCCCTCTACTCTGGTGGGGCCACACCTGGAGTATTCTGTCCAGTTCAATTGAGAGAGTCTAAAGGAGGGCTACAAAGATGACTAGAGGTCTGGAGCATCTCCAGGAGGAGACACTGAGAGATCTGAGGCAGTTTAGTCTGAAGAAGACTAAGAGGGGATCTTAGCAATGTTTATAAATATATGAAGGTCAGGCTCTTTTCAGTGGTGCCCAGAGACAGGAAAAGGAGCAATGGGCACAAATCAGAACACAGAAAGGTCTGTCTAAACATAGGGAATAACTTCTTTACTTTGAGGGTGTTGGAACACTAGAACAGGCTTCCCAGAGAGGTTGTGGAGTCTCCATCTCTGGAGATTTTCAAAACCTGCTTGTATGCATTCCTGTGCAACCTGATCTAAGGGAATCTGCTTTACCAGGGAGGTTGGACTAGGTGATCTCCATATGTCCCTTCCAACTCCTACTGTTCTGTGATTCTATGGTTCATACAATCAAAATCATAAACAAACTTGTCCTAACATAGGCTGTAGCCTAGGGAGGAGGCAGGGAAATCATACTGTAACCCAGTTACTTAACAGTGCTAAGTTAACTCCTCAAAAGTGCCATTCTGAGAGAAGAAACAAGTAATTCTGCTGCACTGGCTGGGAAAGAGCTGTTAATAAAGCTTCTCAGAAGTTTAGCATCCAACTAGCAAAGTAATGCAAAACCGACATGATATTAAAATCGCCACACACACTTCCTCCATTCGTCTTCTCCTTTTCCAGTCTCTCTGCCACTGCACTGCTGGAATAATCAGTATATTCAGCTTGGTCCTTCCACCAGATTTAGGATCAGCACATTATCTCCTTCAAACTGGACTAAAGACATGTACAATGGAAGGCCAGCACCCACACAGGCACGTATACCAACACAGTCTTCATGACATAAATGAAGTGATACAGCTCAAGAATTCCCCCATCACCTTTTGGTTATATCTTCTGTCTACAGTATGTAGCAGTAAAAATACAGATACACAATGTGACATACTGTAAAGAATGAAGGAAACAGGGCAAAAGAGGTGGCAAAGCAAAATCTGTAAAACACTCTACAAAGTCCATTGCATGTACAATTCATTATTATTAATAGGGGACAAGACAATCTGCAATCCAGTAGTTATGAAAGTAATTTTTAGATGCTGAAGTTGTTTAAGCCACAATTTCAAGTTCACTGTCATTCTCCTACCAAATGAGATACATACTTAGAATAAAACCCCCTAGTGCTAAATGTACAGGAAAACATTAAAATCAGCTGTATTTTCTGACCCAACTGTATAATGCACATGACATTTCTCCTTTTTCCCTCCATTTCAGCTGTCTCAGGGATACTTTGTTAGGAAAAGAACTTTGAAAAACATGGACTCAACTGAAATCTAATCACAATATGATTTCACTATGCAGAACAACAGTTATTTCTGAGCAGAATGCATTGGTTAGGGTGAGTAGCAACACACAAGCTGATCCAGTGTGCCTAAGAATAAAACATAGTTAATTTGATCAAAACACAGGTAATGGTGCATATGATGGTTATAATGTATCATGTGTGTATGAGGTGTGCATGATGGACACTTCATTCCTCCTGTGGATATGTCAGCTAGAACGATGTTTCTCACCTTAGTGAGAATGAAATATAACTACTGGAAGCAGTGTTACTGACTGATGTGACATAAATGATTTGTTTTACAAGGATACTTGCATGATAGTTCACTCATGCATGCACACACACAGCTCCCATCACGAAAATAATTTTTTTTTCTCCTGAAAGCAAGAACAGTATTTAAGATACATATAATACATCTGTATGGTAACTGTACATGACATGAAGTGAAATTTATCTCAATGACAGTGGCCCATTGTGCTTACAGAAAACACAATCCTTAGGTGTAGAAGAAGTGGTAGCTTTAATTTAATTGGTTTCAAGATCAGTTTTAAGAAAGGAGTGAGAGGACAAGAGAGAATGCTATTCAAGCTAAGGACATACAATAACCTAACTTTATTTTGTTTCATTTTTTTGGATTTCAAAATGCAATTTCATTAGACCATTGTCCTCTGTTCCATTCCCCTCTAAGAGATTATTTAGTTTCCAGGTCATACACAATACAAGCAAGAAGCACAACAGTATTTCTCAATACTTACAGAGGTTAAAGCTTCTACGTTGGCACCAGTAAGACACAGGAACCGGACAACATCAAGAATGCCATTGTTTGCTGCCAGATGTAAAGGTGTTCTTCCATACTAACATGGGGAGAAAAACATGTCATTATATTAGTCAAAGAACTTCACTCCAAATTTTATGACTAATGATCAAACATACTTTACAGCTATACATACTGATACACAGCAAAGGTGATGCAGGTACTGTTAAGAGAAAATCCTTTTCATTACAGCTTAAGCACAACTGCTCAAAGTTCAATCAGAAACAAAGGTTAGATTGACTATTTAAAAACTGGGAAACAATTTTATAGCTAAATTCTCCACAACTGTGCAGGAATCCTTTAGAATTTTTTGGCTATATTTGACAATGTGTCTTTCTAATTCCCAGTAAATTCAACTGCATTTTTCTTAATTAAATACAAACTGACCAAGTAACACTAAGTCCTTAACCTTTAAAGCTCTGGGTTCTATTTCAATCCAAGTATTAGTGAAGCAGTCTCTCCTTTCCACTCAAAAGAATAAAAAGGATGAATGGGAGAAGTAAGCCTGAAGGAATTTCTGCTTTCCATTGCAGAGGGAAAGTGCTTAAGTATTGCTTCCCCAATTTTTGCTTTTTCCTGTGAATCCACTGACAATGGAATCACTACGGTTGGAAAAGACCTTCAAGTCCAACCATTATCTAACTCTACCAGGGCCACTGCTACACCATCCTTGAGCACCATATCTAGATGGCATTTAAATACACCCCAGGGACTGATTCAACCACTTCCTTGGGCAGCCTGTTCCAATCTTTGATAATCCTTTTGGTACAGAAGTTTTTCCTAATGGAGTTAAATGCCTTGTCAGATGACAGTGTGGACCTTTTCATGTAATTTGGAAGAACTCAAAGAAGATTTTTCATAGAAGTGTACTAGTCTTCAATTTGCACATAAATTACTGTTATTAAATCACATCAAGTCAAGGCCAGCTTTTTCAGTGCCTGGATGTAATCTGCACCAACCAAAGCTATACAGCCACAGAAGAAGTCTGGCATATGCTCCAACATTAGAGTTGAGTGGCAAAACACAGTGTTGTAATTCACTTGGGTTCTTTCTTCATGGAACTTAAACAATCTACTCAGCTGAAACTGGCAAATGTGGAAGGTGAACCATTTAATGCTTTGGTTTTAGCCACCTTAATGAAAAAAAAGGAAAATGTTTTTCATATCAGGGAACTGGAGAAAGTCATCTAGTACAATAGGTGAGCTATCAAAGCAGTTTAGTAATGACATCTCGTTTACCTTATTAGTGACATCCAAATTACAACTTGCTTCACAGAGTGCCATTACAATAGGAACATTCCCATCTTTGCAGGCCACATGCAAGGGAGTGTTGCCATGTCTGTCTTGGAAATCCACAAAACATCCTTGACTGATGAGAGTTTTAACTACTTCGATTTGACATCTTCTCACAGCAAGGTGTAAGGCTATATGACCATCCTGAAATGACAAGAAAACCTGTGAGATTTGGTAATGGTAAAAATAATTTCATTACAATCATCTCGTGTAATTGGCTGCATCTCCTTGCCTCAAAAATATTTTTTAAAAATGTTTATTTTGAGGGTGGAGGCAGGGAGATGCACAGTATCTGTCAGAACAAATCAGACATGGGATGAAAGCTAATTTCTCTTAAGCCACTGGGCTTTGCAGTGGAATGGATGAAATACAAATACACATTCTCTGCTGATGACTTCCCTAGGAGGTGGGTGAGTGACCAACTGTACCAACTAGCTGAATATCGTAAACCACTCTAGTGTTTACTCTCAGCAGTTAGTGATGCAGAAGTCACAGTCTGCCTAGTGATCATTAACTTTAGAGACAGAGCTTTCCCTCTCTTGGAAAATTTACAGAGACAATGTGACTGAAAAACACCCAAACTAATTCTTTTAGAAGGAGAAGCATTTCTCTGAACTTGCTTTAATAACTAACCACAATAAAGGTAGCTAAAAGCAGAAGCATACAAAATGTACAAGCAATGACATATAAAATTTGTTTGTTGGGATTATATCATTAAAGACAAAAGCTGATTCAGTATCAGAGTCACACTTTTAAATAGTCAAAATTTAGCGTACTGGAAATCAGTGTGATTTATCCAAATCATAAAAATCCAAGGCAAACAGTAAATCCATCTTTTTCTCTGAAGTGAATAGTTTGTTGCCAATTACAGAACCCAATGTTCCTGCCATTTTTCATAGAGTGTTACTCATAGGGTGTTAATTGATAAGGTGGTAATGAATCAGCAAACACCCTATTGTGGAAAAACAATCTGTGGGCAACTTTAAAGACTGCTGCAGTCATCAGTAGTTTCTGTGTAACCTGCTCAGAAAACCTATGTCATGGAAGCAAAGCTGACTTGCAGCATTCAAATGAACCAATTCAGAGATATGACTCTGTGACTTGTGATCTCTGGATGTGATTCCTTCTCAAAAGCAACTCAAACTAACCTTGTCTGTTGCATGAAGGTCAGCCTCATGTTCTGCCAAACATTCCACAATATCATGGTAACCTCTAGCAGACGCTGTCAGAAGTGGAGTCTCCCCATCTTTGTTTTTAATGTTCACGTTGCAACCTGCTTCACACAGTGCTTTGGCAACAGAGTAGTAGCCATGCCAAGCAGCACAGTGCAGTGGGGTTTCTTCTTCCTATCAAACATGGAAAACAAAAGAAACCCAGCAGAGCTGCATCAAATGCCATGAGCTTAAGACAGAAAGACAAGAAGATGACATGAAAGAAAAAAAGCAAGGATTTAAACCAACCCAAGAAAGTAATTCTACCAAAGTCTGAGAAATGGAATATCCATTCTGTACCTCTTTGTACCTAAGAGTAGAGGACTTGGACTATAATCATGTTTTCTGTAAAGGTCTGACGTAAAAGAAATAGTCAAGCAGCACATCCTGTGGTCCCTTGGCCTGCTACTGCTTAAACAATACGAAGGTAGTCCTAGAGGATACAGGACTTGTGGAGGTTTGTGAAACTCATACACAGTTACATTTTGGTCAAACTGGGGGTTTTTTGTTAAGCCTCATCTTTTCTCACAAGAGTTCAAACCTCTTAAAGAAGCCCTCCCCTCATTTTCAAAAGTGAGTGTTTGACAGTTCAAGAAGTCCCATGACAGCTAAACCCAACCTGATTTCAAGGGAAAAAATAACAAGCCTTAGTTGAACTCAAATAGTACACAAAACCACTGATACCCTTTGTGATGCTGAGTTTTTCCACCTTTAAGCCTTCACTTTTGAGAGAACCTGTGTTTTATAACAGTAGCTGATTCATGCACACTGGGTTTTGCGTGATCTTCATCAATAAAGAGGCATTAAACCCTTCATAATTACATCGGTTTTTTTGAAAAGCAAACATGACAGAGGCTGATACTGAAGTCTTATTTGTGGAAGAAAACCATGCAGTGTCCAGGACTTACCTTGTCTTGAAAATTTGGATTGGATCCAATGCTACAGAGAAACTGAACCACATCCACATGCCCATACCGAGCTGCAACGTGCAGAGCAGTTTCCCCAGACTGCAATTAAAGAAGAACATGCTGGTGTAATTTCACATTACCCCTGAATGCCAGGATACTGCATGGGTACTCCTCCCTCACCATGACTCACTGGCACAGCAATGGTCAGCAGAGATCTCCTGCTTACAAACTGCAGTTATATGTAATGGATACCTTGTCACCTGACAGGCTATTTCTTCAAAGACCTTCCTTTTTAAGAACTTGCCTATGTGGTTTGCTCCAAGTCAGAACCACAATAGGATTTCTGAGTAATTTAAGGAAGCAAATGTATGTGCAGTTGGTATTGAAACAGATTCCATAGTTCCATTCATACTGTATCCATATGCCCCTCCTCCATCCTGTACATACAAATATAAGGAGCTGGCCTAACACTGTGTTGTATTTTGGTCACTAGTTGAAATATTTGCAACCTTTTGTTGAAATTATGGGAAGAAGAAATGGTATTTTTATCAAGAGAGTAACTTCTCTCCTAGTAACCAAATCAGGAGTCAAACACTAATTTTGCTACCATGCCTTGCCTTAGTTTCCTCCACAAAGCAAACTGCTTCACAATTATAACTACCTCTTACTGCAGTTTTGGCTAGTATAAAAACACCACTATGGAATAAGATTTTAACAGCAGCCAATGTTTCTCAAGTAACGCTGCTGGAGACCAGGTAAGCACTCATCAGATATGAGTTGCTAGGCTTCATTATACTCAAAAATAGTCAAATTTACTTGTCAGACAAGAGGAATGAAAAACAGAATCATGACTTTAACCTGAGTCCCAATGAGAAATCTAGTCTTCAAGCACAAATTAACTTACGTTTGTACTTCCCCACCTAACCACCATGTACTCACCACATTTAGTATGTGTGCTTTGTTAACATTTGTCAGGAAAATAATCAGAACATCCAGCTACTTTAAAGCTGTGCTATCACAACATGTAAAACCCTATTAAAAAAGCCAGTCACATTCTTGGAATGAGGCCACAGCAGAATATCGTTCCAATTGATTTATCCCTGCCAATACAAAATTATTTAAAAAATGCCCCCTGCATGAAAATGAAAAAAATTTTTCTTACCTTATCTTTAACATCCAAAGGACATTTATTGTCATTGAGAAATTTCAGTGTTTCTACATGACCATGTCGAGAAGCCCAATAGATTGCATTAGATCCAGCCTATCAAAAGTATTTGATTACAGATGTTACTCATCAATTTAGAACCCTTAATTCTACATTTTTGTCTAACATTCACTTAGATATTTATAGATATATTGAACAGATATTCAACCTTATATGAACGTATTAACTTTTTAAGAGAAACCTTCAAGTTGGATCAACAACCCCATACACCAACAATAAAATCAAAACCCCTCTATCCAAGGACGACTTGACAGGATCACGGCTTGCAAGGATAATTTTTTCCCCCCCTGTAAGAGAGTTTTGTGGAAAGAACAGTCGTGAGATAAAAAAAACCAAACCAACCTTTCTACAACTTAGCATCTGTTAGACAGAGAAGCAGTCAGTGGCTTGTTTCCTTTAAATAAATCCCAGATTGTTACCACACACTATGAAAAGAAACCTGTTGCAAAGCACACTCTCTATCACATATGAATTTTAATTGTCATATCTCCATTGCTAAAATGTACATTTGTTATTTTGCATTAAATAAAGTTCACCATTGAGTTTTAGGGAAACCACTAAATTGAACTAATTGTGGCAATTTTGTAAGCATGAACTACATTGTAAGATTAGTATCATTCTAACTACTTCAGCTAATGAAATTATCAAAATCAGAGGATATGCTCTACTAGTAAATGGCATTACTGAAGACTTGCATTTGTCTTCTTGCTGTGGAAGACAGAAAATAGGCTCTACAGTACAGATTTTTTCATTTCCAATACAGCTTCATCTGAATGGCTTGTCTTCTGTTAACCGTACTGAAAAACTTATACAGAATGGTGACAAAGCAGAACTCGGACCTTATCTTGAACATCAATACGGGATCCACGCTTTAAAAGCAGCTGAAGCATCTGAACGTTTCCACAGCCAGCAGCAATCAGTAGTGGAGGTGTTCCGTGCTATCGGTGAAATACGAGCAAGAATGATACAATTAATTTTTGAATGACTAAAAACATAGCAGAATAGAAGGCAGGTAGTGAGTGCTACCTCTGGATTTCTAGTTTCAAATTAAGTCGTCAGGGAATATTGTATAGGAAATACTTTCCCCCTTTGTCCAGAAAAATTTCCTGCATGGGAATCTTCCTTATTTTGGGGATGAATTCACATTTACTAAATGACATACCACACACTAAAAGCACGCTTTTCAAATTAGGAATATTAACGTTAAGCTCTTATTAGAGATCAGTTTGGCAAGGACATTCCCCTTTGCAACTTCTTTATATCTACATTTTAAGACAGATTACCTAAGGTGCCTGCAACATTACCTCAAAGACGCAAGCCATCAGCAACACACAAGAAAGTTAAATAGGACTGCACCATTAAAACAAAAAAATACAGTGATTTCTCAAAAGGTTCAAGACCCCATCACAGTAAAATAACAAATATTTTACTTATATACTGCTCTTCATTGATATTTCTCAAAGTACTTTATAAGAAGGTCAGTATAGCCATTCAAAAACGTGGAAATTAGAGCAGAGATGACTTATTCAAAATTAAGCTGAGCCAGCAACAGAACTTTGGTCTTCTGGTCTCAGAACCAATACTCCTATTAGTACAGCAGCAGCACACTATAATGCTGTACCAAGAAAGTAATTAAATTTCTGGAAATGAAAGACACCATCTAACATTATGTTCACATAATCACTTTCTGCAGCATGGTTTGGTCTATAAGACACCAGGCCTGCTACCAACAGTTGAGGTTAACTTGTCTCAAAGGGGGGAAAGGATCCCAGGACAAGAATTAGCAGGACTTATAGGAAGAGCTTTAAACTAGATTTGATGACGAATGGATATATGAAGGGGGAGGGGGAAGAAATCAGGCTTGACTGTAACAAACAGAACGTCAGCTCACTGGAGGCTCCTGAGACTGCAGAAGCCAGCAAAGAATGTCCCATGAAATATCTCAAGGGAATCAAGGGGAGCTCTGCTAGTAAAGTGATGAAGCCAACTGCCCAGCTGAAGTGCATCTACATGACTGCATGCAGCACAGGCAACAAATGCAAGGAGATGGAAGCCACCGTATGGCTAGGAAACTATAACCTGAGACCTGGGGGGATGAATCCTGTGACTGAGTTGTGGCTATCAATGGCTACAGACTGTTCAGAAGGTGAGGAAGGAGAGGTGGATGCGTTGCCCTCTATCTCAGGAAATGGATAGAGTGTGCAGAAGAGACCCTGAAGAACTGCTGTCAACAGGTTGAAAACTTATGGAAAAGAATTAGAAACAAAAGCAACAAAGAGAACCTTGTGGTTGGCATCTACTACAGGCTACCCAACCAAGGGGAGCCCACTGATGAAGCCTTCCTACTCCAGCTAGAGGAAGCTTTGCACTCGCAGGCTCTTGTCCTGTTGGGGGACTTTAACTACCCCAACATCCGCTAGAAAAGTAGCATGGCAAGCTGCAAGCATGGCAATCGAGGAGACCCCTTCAGTGCCTCAATGATAACTTCCTGTGCCAGATAACAGGTAGTCCTGCCCAAGGGAATGCAAGATTTGGCCTGATGATCACAAATGCAGATGAACTCATCAGTGATGCCAAGATTAGGGGCAACCTGGGCTGCAGTGATCATGCAGTCCTAAGAGACAGCAAACAGGCAAGGAGCAGAGACAGGACTCTAAATTTTAGGAAGGCAAACTTCCAGCTCCCTAGGGAGTTAGGCAGTAGGACCTGATGGGAAAGGATCCTCAGGGACAGTGGAACAGAGTATAGCTGGCAGATCTGTAAGGACATTATGCTCACTGTGCAAGTGCTCTTGATGCCCATGTGTAAGAAATTGTTCAAGGATGGAAAGAGACTAGCATGGCTGAATAGAGATCTGCTAACAAAATAAAGAGCAAGAAGGAACTGCACATACAGTGGAAGCAGGGACAGGTAACCTGAGAGGAGTATAGCAACATCACCTGGTTGTGCAGAGATGAGGTCTGGAAGGCCAAGGCATGGCTAGAGATGAACTGGCAAGGGATGCAAAGAATTAACAAGAAGGGATTCTACAGGTAGATTAACCAGCAAAAAAAACGTTAAAGCAAGCACTCCCCTTCTGAGGAAAGGGGGAAGAGCTGGTGTCAACAGATGAGGAGAAGGCTGAGATGAGGAGAAGGCTGAGATACAATAAATCTTTTTGCCTCAGTCTTCACTGCAATCTTGCTCTGTCCCTGAGTTGACAGGGGACCTATCCTCCTGAGTTGATGGACCGCCAGGTGCAGACCAGTGGCGTAAAGTTCCTCCCACTGCAAGGGAAGATCAAGTTCAAGATCACTTGAGGAACTTCAACACATGAGTCTGTGTGACCTGATGAGATGCATTCCATAGTCCTGAAGGGACTGGCTGATGCAGTTGCAAAGCCACTCTCCACTGCATTGAAAAGTCCTAGCATCAAGTCCCTGCAGACTTGAAGAAGGCAAACCATGTACCCATTTTTAAAAAGGGTAAAAATTACCCTGGAATTACCTGGAAATTACCCACCTGTCAGCCTTACCTCTGTGCCTGGGAAGATCATGGAACAGATCCTCCTGTAAGCTATACTGGAACACACTGGAGGACAGGGAGGTGATTTGAGACAGCCAGCATGGTTTCACCAAGGGCAAGTCCTGCCTGACTAACCTATTTGCTTTCTATGATGGTGTAACTTCACCAGTGGACAACGGGAAGACCAACAGATGTCATCTACCTGGACTTTTGTAAAGCTTTGACACAGTCCTCCGTGACATCCTTCTCTCTAAGCTGAAGATATATGGATTTGATGGGTGGCCTGTCCAGTGGGTAAAGAATTGGTTGGATGATCAGATACAATGGGGAGTCATCAATGGCTTGATGTCCAGAGAGGTGGACAAGTGTTGGACAAGGTGGAGAGAGGTGACAAGTGATGTCCATCAAAGGTCTTAAATGGGACCAGTGCTGTTCAATACTTTCATCTATGATACAGAGAGCAGGACTGAGTGTACTCTCATCACGTTTGCAGATGATACCAAGCAGAGTGGTGCGGTTGATAAGACTGAAGGCTGGAATGCCATCCAGTGGGACCTGGACAGGCTGAAGAAGTGGGCTGCGGACAATCTCATGAGGTTCAATAAGACAAAGTGCAAGGTCCTGCACCTATGTGAGGGCAACCCTGGGAGATGCTAAGATTGTGAGCAGCCCTGCAGAAAAGGACTTGAAGGTACTGGTGGATGAGAATCTGGACATGAGCCAACAACACACGCTTGCAGCCCAGAAGGCAAATCCCATTCTGCGCTGCATCAAAAGCATGGCCAATAGGTTGAGAGAGGTGATTCTGCCCCCTGCTGACCTCACCTGGAGTACTGTGTCCAGCTCTGGGGGTTCCAACGCATGAGAGACACAGACACAGTATAGAATCACAGAATCAGAATCACAGAATCAATAAGGTTGGAAAAGACCTCAAGGATCATCAAAGTCCAGCCTGTCACCTAAGACCTCATGACCACTAAACCATGTCACCAATTGCCATGTCCAATCCCCTCTTGAACACCTCCAGGGATGGTGACTCCACCACCTCCCTGGGCAGCACATTCCAACAGCTAACAGCTCTCTCTGTGAAGAACTTTCTCCTCACCTCCAGCCTAAACCTCGCATGGCGCAGCTTGAGACTGTGTCCTCTTGTTCTGGTGCTGGTTGCCTGGGAGAAGAGACCAACCCCCTCCTGGCTACAACCTCCCTTCAGGTAGTTGTAGACAGCAATGAAGTCACCCCTGAGCCTTCTCTTCTCCAGGCTAAACAACCCCAGCTCCCTCAGCCTCTCCTCATAGGGTTTGTGTTCGAGGCCTCTCCCCAGCCTCATTGCCCTTCTCTGGACACGTTCAAGTATCTCAATATCCTTCTTAAATTGAGGGGCCCAGAACTGGACACAGTTGGAACAGGTCCAGAGGGGGGGCCACAAAGACGATCAGAGGGCTGGAACACCTCTTCTATGCATACAGGCTGAAAGAACCGGGGATATTCAGCCTGGAGAAGAGAAGGCTCCAGGGAGATCTTATAGGTACATTTCAATATCTGAAGGGGACCTACAGGAAGGCTGGGGAAGGACTGTTTACAAGAGTTTGTAGTGACAGGACGAGGGGCAATGGTTTTAAGCGGTAGCTTTAGGTTGGACATAAGGAGGAAGATCTTTACAATGAGAGTGGCAAAATACTGGAACAGGTTGCCCAGGAATGAGGTCCCATTCCTGGAGACATTCAAGATCAGTCTTGATGTGGCCCCAGACAGTCTGATGTACCTGGAGGTGTGTCTGCTCACTGAAGGTGCACTGGACAAGATGACCTTTGAGGGTCCCTTCCAACCCAATGCCATTTGCTAATCTGTGGGATTACTGTTTCCAATAGTGCTTTGCACAGTCAGTCTGGTTGTTCCTACATATTTTGCTGCCATAATCTGCCATAAGAAACAGTAACTGCAAGAAAAAGCTGATACCTGATATACCCCAGCTCTTGAGAATAGATTTGATTATATTTTGGTCAAAGGCCTAAGCAAAAAAAAGCCATTTGAGGCTCCATTTTCAGGTACTTTGAGAAGACTGAACACAGAATACATTAAAATTTCTCCTGAGAAAAGGCAATTATTTCCCATCCACTTGTCTTTTCATTTCAGGTGTTACATTTCTATTTCACAACCACGTTGCTCTATTCAATAAGGGTGATAGCTAGTCCCCCACACATCTCATCACAGACCCACACTACCTTGTTGGGTTGATTGACATCGTAATTTGTCAGAGATCCCAGAAGGTGCTGTAATCCAGGAACATTGTCATCATTGATGGCATGAATAATAGCTTTCATCACAAAAGAATCCTCCTCATCCTTGCAATTAAGTGAGAAAGAAAAAAAGTTGTTATCTTTGAGGAAAAACTCCCTATCTCAACAGCTGCTATGACATCTATTGAAAAAAAAAGTAAAATAAGTCTTTTAGAGTTTCACTTGTAAATTGCAATGCTTTGTAAAGTATATGGCTAACATATACATAGATTATTTGAAAACCCACAACAAACCATTCACAGCCTTTCTATTACAATGTACTTCCTTCTTCATTCACGCATGAACCCGTTACACATTGAGATTCCAAAAAGATTGCTTTTATTAGGTGTATTTTCTTTTTCCTCCTAGGTCTTCCAACTGATGCAATACCTGCATGAAATGAAACTAATTCTATGCATATATAAGAGCATTAAAAACCCAAGAAGTACACAAACAGCAGTATCAAGTTTTGCATCATCCAGGAATATGACACAGGAGAGGTACTGCAGATCAAGGTTTCATCTATCCAAATGGCCCAGTTAAAAATCTAGGACTAGGTAATGAACCTGGATACCTCTGCATGTGTAATTTTATTTTTTCCCATGCATTAAAATCTCAAAGAACTGAAATTCACTGAGCAATATTTGGATCACTCTTACCGCCTCTCTACTGTGGTTTCAGATTTTTTAGAAAACTACGCTAAAATCTTTTCTGCTGCAACACAAGTGTGAAAAGTTGATCCACTGTTAAAAAGCATACTGAGAGCTAAGGTGGGAGAGGCAGAGGAAGGAGGGCAAGACAAAGAGAACAATGAGTGTGGCAGCAGGAAGATAAGAGATAAAAAGTAGGAACAAGAGTGCAGAGGAGGGACACTAGGAAGATAATATGGATTAAAAAGGCTTTGCAGACTTTTTAAAGTTTGATCCTATTAACGCAGAGAAAAGATGAGGTTACGCAGCTCTAAACACACTGACTTACATGCATTGCTGATCACAGGGAATTTGTGAAGCATGAATTAAAACCTGGAGAGTAAGCTAACAAATAATGCTTTTGGATTTACAAGCATTTGTAATTACAAAGCATACAGCAATTTCTCCTGACTACTTAAATCTAGTAGACATATACTGTACCACAAACTGATTACTGGCCAACTTTAACATTTCCTCCCAAGCAACTCTTGCGGTAACTGCTGTCTAGCACTGACTGTATCTAAGACTGCCTCAATCAATTTGACTAATCAGTAAAAGAAATGCAGTATGACTTTACTCTATGCAGTGCCATAAAAAAATCAGATACAACTTATTCACATTATGATTGCTACAGTTCAGAATATTCTCCTGAGTTTCAAAACCAAGATAGACACATTTCTGGCACTAACTGTCAGCCTCATCATGGGAATTAATAAACTAAATTTCAAGGCTTGTATCATGAAGAAGATCAGTCCGTGTATAACTGACCTCACAGACTTATAATCTATTTATTCCCACATAAGAGATGAATTAATTATGTACAGTTTAAATGGCCTAAAGTTACAGTTAGAATGATTTCAGAACATGTTACATTTCAGATGTAGTAAAGC
The DNA here is from genome assembly GCF_027791375.1 of Indicator indicator. Lineage (NCBI taxonomy): Eukaryota > Metazoa > Chordata > Aves > Piciformes > Indicatoridae > Indicator > Indicator indicator. The sequence goes on along the minus strand of NC_072053.1, from coordinate 54,598,049 downwards.
ATTCTAAGCACGTAAGTACACACTTACCAAAGTATCATCACTCCTAGCGACACTCATGTTACTTCTGGATAAGAATGATCTTGATAGTCTTTGGCACAGGGATATTAAGCGCACTGATTGCTTTTTAAAAAAATAAGAAGAAAAAAGCTATGTGTGAAAACAAAACTCAAAACAGAGTATTTGTGATGATGCTATTACAGATTTCAAAGGATTACCATTGTATTAGCAAAACAAACAGGTGTTTGATTTCAACACCCTCAATCTCCTTTTTATATTGTATCTCAATCTTCAATTTCTTTTGACATTAATAAGCCAAAGAGGCTATTCATATGCACTGAACAGAACTATATAGTATTTTTGGACTGACATTATTTCACACAGCTGTTCAAATACAAAGCAAAAAAATATTTGTATTTACATCCTCTTGTTCATGTTGAAAACATTTAAGTGTACTTACTTTGAAGCATGTATGCACAAGAAAACTAAAATAAGTGTAAATCAGATGACAGCATCTCTTTAGACACGATATTAGAAAACAGTTTAAGATACTCTTAGACTCACCATTTTATTATAGGACAGCAGACTATTACCTAAATTTCGTAAATACCATAGACATTCACCTATCACAGGCACTAAGTTGCACAAAAAAAATTTTGCTGCATAGCTCAGTATTTTGTGCCTTTGTTCATATCTTAACAAAATCATTCTATTTCTTGGCTTCTTTGAGAATGAATAAAACTCCTTTTCTCATAATAGCCACCTTTGCTGTCTCATGTTTCACCTCTCCTCAGGATAAACAGATCTCACACAACAGTCCTGCCCTTCCTTAATATCATTGTGAATTCCCCAACGTTCACACTGGAGGAAGAGGGATAACCATCTTGATGAATTGCTCCTTAAGCAGATCAGTGCTTTCAAATAACACCTTGCCCCACTTCTGCAGAGATTAAATGATGCCAACGTTCTTAACAGGCTGGCAGTCAGACCAAAAAATCCTTTGCAAAAGTGTTGTGTTTTAGATCTGGTTGTCAGCTGACCACCACACAGCCACTCACTTGTCCTCCCCCGCTCCAGAGAATGGGAGAGAGAACTGGAGCAGTAGAGGTAAGGAGACTCATAGGTTGGGATAAAAACAATTTAATAATTGAAATTAAATAAAATTAATAATTATAATAACAGCAGCAATAGAATATATAAATGAGTGATGGACAAGGCAATCACTCACCACTCCCCAAACAAATGACAGAAGAATGAGTTTCTTTTTGCCCCCTCTTAGAGGCACTGATATTTCCTTGGAGCAGGTAACACTACTGCACTTGTATTTCAGCAACATTTTGAAGATTTATTGAGTGGCTTACTTTCCACTTTCGTCGCGCTGCAAACTTCTTGAATTTCTCCATATTCACTGCAGAAGCTTTTCTGCTAAGTGCTTGCTGGGTGTCCTTAGGCTATGCACAAAAGGAAAGCAAAGCTGCTGTAAAATATTCCACAACTGCAGCCAGAATTTTCATAAAGTACCTTCTGTAAGGCTGTCCTTCAGTAATGGCTTACATTTATATTTACATTATAGTACTGTAGTCATACTGTAATACAAATGTAATTGTAAGCACATCATTTTAACATCCGCAGCCTAGTGAGCCATGTAGATGGAATTTCTCGAGAAAATACCTGAGAAAATACTGAAGGAAATCCAGATGTAAGAATATTTCACTCAATACTAAAATTTGTTTTATCCATTTTGAACATAAAAAGCCAACAGCCAACATAACATCCAGTCTTATCCTTCACTTCCCTCTGTGATGGAGACATAGGCTATTATACTCTAGATAAATTTTCTCTTCTAGGAAGATTTTCTGGCCAATTTCAGATTCAGTTAAACTTTGTTCCAGTCTCAGTGTAATCAGATGGATATTGCTGGGACCCGAAAAAATAACATCCTACCTATCTGTGCACCAATTTCTAAGGCTGAACCCCTTAAACTTTCTCACAGGGTAATACTAAGCACCATTTACTAGGGGACTACACTAAACACTGCATTATATGATCCAATGACTGAAGTAAATTTTATGGATAAATTAAAGCAAAGGCTGTAAGGGGAAGGGGGAAAAGAGAATATGACCATTGCGGTCAGGGAAGAATGCTTGAAAACTTAGAATACAATGGAATGTAACAGAGTACAAAACAATGTATCTTGTGGAGACCTTGGTCCCTGACAACCAAACCTGGACAATGCTTGCTTCAGTGGTTTAAAAGACCATTTCATTACATTCAGTGTATTTGAATTAAATTTAGGATTACCCCACCAAAAAGCAAACAAGCACAGTCAGATCTCTAGTTGCTGTATTGGTGTAGAAATTTTTGCCTTCAGATGCTGAACTTTGAACTGGAGCATCTGTGGCACAGTAAAATACTCTGCTAGGTCCCACTTTCTCCTTTTCACATTAGTAGCACAACAGCTTGACCCAAACCAGACACAGTGGAACACTGGAAGAAGAAGTGGACCACTGCTGTGCATCAACTGCTTTCTTCTATCTAAAGAGGAATAAAAGAGGGATGACCCTTTTTTTTCCAGGCCAAATAAGGAGCAAAAGAAAAAATGTGATATGAGATTGGACTGGATTTTGAGAATGTATCTCTGTCACTGCAGTGGTCCCTGAGCTCAGACAGCTTCTCTGTCTAAGCATGATTTTAATCTCAATTAACAGGTTACTTTGCTAAGTTATATAGAGTGTGTTAATGACATCCATGTTTTGCATGTATTACTTTTCATAGAGACAACTTTCCAAAACATAAGAGTTATATTAAATAATTATGCCAATTTTCCTTGTGAAGAACCTTGAAAAGTGAAAGTGAAGTATGAAATGAAGAATGATTAAAAACAGAACAATAGAGAATGAATTACACACTAACCTTGATCCAAGGATGCAGCAAACTATCTTGAATAGTCATTCTCTTCCTTTAATAGAAGAAGAGATAGAACTGTTTCAGACAGTAAAAAATACATAATGCTACATGTTTATTAAACGAACATCTGAAACTGTCAAGTAATTTGAAGTAACAGAGACATATGCTGCAACAGTGCAAACACAGGAGAAACAACTCACTTTGGATCCTTAACTAGAAGTCTTCGTATAAAATCTTTAGCTAGGGCACTGGTATTACTGAAGAACTCTTCTTCAAACTCATAATTCACAGCAGACACATTTGCTAATGTTTCTTGTTTGGTTTCTCCAAGAAATGGTGATGCACCACTCAGACTGCAAGAAAAATACAACAATGCTCTCATTACCTGTTGTAACATTGCTTTTTCAGCCCTCTGAGACCAAGAGAAGAAAGAGAACGTTTCTCTTTTGTGCTTTAAGGCTGCAAATGTACTTTCATGAAGATGTGATCTAGCAGGGCAAAAAGCTTTGCTGTAATTTCAGACAATATTGATTGAGATGAAGCCTCTCAGGAAAACCACCTACTGATTCTCATGTTATCACAATGCTGATTAACAGCCATTCTTTCAATAATTATACAATTGCTTTAATGATCATTCAACTTGAATCATGATGTACACAGACACCACCAAAACCCCAGAGGAGAGAATCCGAATTAAAAAAGCTAGTATTTGAAAGAATCACCTGTTGGTTTTGGTACTTACAGAATATAAGTTATTACACCAATGCTCCTGGAGTGAAGGAAAATGGACGGGAAAAAAAAAAAAAAAAAAGGAGGGATAGGGGAGAGAAACACATGGGAGGAGAGAAAGGAGAAAAAAAAATACGGTTAGACCATAAGAACAATAATGAGAGATTTATTTCAAGTAAGATCCAGTAACTTACCACATATCTGCTTCAAGACCAAGAGGCTCATAATTTACTATTTCAGGAGCTACAGGAGAAAGCAACAAAGATCAGTACCTACTCAGAAAACAGATCTATGTCATTCTGAAACTCTGTCAAAGATAACAAGCTAAGACTTTGAGAGACAAGAACATCCTACTGCAAGTCTAAGTCGGAACTGAATGCTACAAACTGCTTACTTAAATTTCAAGATGTCATGAATTACACCCAAATTAGATAATTTGTAACTCATCCAAACCAAGCTATGCTACACATACTGTTCCACAGACTAAGAAAGAATAGTTTGAAGAAACAACAGTTTTCTCACCAACAAACTCTGGCGTTCCAAAGATATTTTTGAATTCATTTCCAAAGTCAATTTTGTGTGCTAAACCAAAGTCAATAATCTTGATTCGAGGCTTCGGTACATTTCTGTCCAATAACATTATGTTTTCAGGCTTTGAGAAGGAGAAAGGGGAAGAGAGAGATTATACATAGGTACAAAATGTCTGACACGTACCAGCATTCTTCAGCACTGAACACTTCTCTTTATCTCCCTCAGCCTCTAGAAATGTGTCTTCAGCAGAAAAATCCTATCTTATCCTCTGATGATCTAGCACACATTAAAAATTAACTGCAGTAAATTTGGACTTCATGTTGATGACAGAATGCTATGATATCCATTTTACCTCTTGCAACAAGAGTTGCAGTTTTCATGTGGACTTATCCTAAGAGAAATGTTGTGTTCAGTACAGATGACAGCCCCTGCATTACAGCAGTACTGGGGGCCTGCAAGAAACAAAGTCATATGAACTAGTATTTGGCCTTGGTTAACGTTACTCTGTGAAACAGGTTTCTTTCACACTGCACAGGCAGGGAGGTGTATCTTGTCGCCTTTGGCTCTCTGAAAAAAAACTTCCGGAATGGTCCAGCTCCAAGATTTTAAGGATCATGTTGACTAGAACATAGAACCAGCCACTTCATCTCCATATACTGCAGCGTCAATAACCTGGTCTGCTCTGAAGAGTTCCCAGAGCTACATCACATTATCAAGGATTTTGGAGTCATTAAGGACAGCTCTTCATCATCACCCTTCTTCTACCTCTCTTCCCCAAGTACAAGGGTGGTATATGCAAATGTAATTTTCTTCCATCCCTACGTGTCTGTTGCTAATTTTTTTTGCTCTGCAAACTTTAATTCACATATTGTTTGTATCTGGTGTTAAAGATGTAATTTTTTGGTTACAATTTTACATTTCATATTGTAAGAAATTTATTTCTTACTAGATTCACAATTCTTTTCTCTTGCTGACTGTCATGCAAAGATCGAATTGTAGGTAATGCGGATAAGACTGGAAAAGGTATGCTTATCTTGAAAAACCGTTCTGTTCCCTACCTCCTCCCTACAGCACAACACCTCTTTCAGAATTGCATTGCGATGTAAAAACTATGCCTCATTTTTCTATTACAGACATAGCTGCTGACTTCAGCAGACTTCAGGGAATGTTCAGTTGCCTATCTCTGAAAAAAACTCTAACAGAGAAGAACATTCTGAAATCAAAACATTAAAAAAGCAATAACTGAGTTTAGATACAAAAGCTTCTTCTTCATTACCAAAAGGATATAATTAACAGTTTTTTGTAAAAAAAAAAAAAAAGGCCCCAAAAGCAAAAAAAAATTATCTGAATCTTTGTATTTAACTCTGTGCTGTTTCAATTTAGTACTTCAAGGGAACAGTGTATGCAGTGTTAAAAAAAAAGAACATCAAAAACAGATAAGAAAGAAGTCCTGTTCAGAATGTTTCATACAGATTCCTATTCGCATTCCATAAAATCATAGTCATCATTTTTATTTCAAGACTGCTGTCTCAGAATGGTTTAATTTTGTCAGAAGCTACCATTTTCCATGAAGAATCTTACATTAAAAAGATATTCAGTAATTTCTTTTCAATGTCTGAGCTTTTCCTCATCTATGTAAGGTAGCAAAACAAAACTACAGGCAAAATCTGCATGATGACAGACTCGAGGCCGGTGTTACAAAGGACTTTAATGGAGGTTGCTTACAGTTTTTTAAGCTTTTATCTGCTCAACACACCTTAAGATCGAAGTGGGCAATCTGCAGAGAGTGGAGATACTGAACACCATTAAGTATTTGTTTGAGAAATTCTGTGGCTTCCTCTTCCGTGAGAGATTCTTTCTCAGCTAAGAAGTCGAAAAGCTCCCCACCTGCAACACTTGGAGAGCACAAAAGCATAGTTACTGACAAGCCTGCTTTAACCAACAGGTTCCTTTTAATGTAACTATTCTCAAATCAGCCTTGAAAAGGATCCAGATGTTTTAAAGGCTGTCAATATCAAAAAAGAAGATGAAAATTACTTAATTCAATACCCAACATAGTAACTACCTCCCCTGGCCCTGAAAACAATATGATAAAAAAGTCTTCTTTTCAAACAAAAAAGATTTAAAAATCGAAACAGACGCTGCTGCCTGTATCTAAATTTCAATGCAGCAAAATCCACTCACCCTCTGTATGCACATTTAAATGACTAAAATTAAATGTGAACTAAGTATATTCAAAACACACCACCTCTACTCTCCTCAAAGCATTCAACCCTCTGAAAATACATTCTATTATTTGAAATAGCGCTTTACATTCATTACATATGCTGTATTTGTACTCTAACAGTACCACATCCTTCCTATGAGGAAAAGATATTGCTGCCCTTAAGACTATTTCCAGCAAGTGTTTTAGCTGCACAGCCAGAAAGAAGAGAGATAAAAGGGATACATAAGCGTATCTAGATTTTTGCCTTTGAGGGAGACCAATAAGATGACTCTTTTCTCAGCTCAGTCAGCAGTCTGGATGGAGTGATGATAATTGTCAACAGAAAAAGAGATACTGAAGTTAACAGGAAATGTAAACCACAACTGTTCTTAACCAACCAATCTCCTTTCAGTTCAAGGACATGCATTGAGAAGACTGTCCACTATGGCAAACTTTATCCTGTTTATAAAAGCAGTATTTCTGTCTATAAATGTCTTGGAGACTGCAAAGACGGTCAAATTATCCCCTGTATCGTATTGTACTGCAGTGATACTAAAAATAATTCAGAAAGTACGCTCTAGTTTATGTTGCCTTTCTGTAGGGAAAAAATAAACCATTTGTGATTTAAAATTCTGATTATGAAAAATAATGGGATAAACATGTTATTAGCTGAACAGTCTGGGTAAATTTCTGGAAATACATTTGATTTCTGTTATCACGTCTACTTTTCAAGAGACTTAATCTGCATTATTGTAATGCAAATTGCGTGCAAAGTGTATTTTAATGAGTTCTTGGGGCTTTCACTGAGCTGCCCAGACAATAACAAGAATATTGGTTTGGGTATTATTTGTGTTGTAATATTTTCTCCCTGAAAGCAATTATTGCAACCAAGTGCCATTAAATGTAAGAATTACAGACTAGAAGGAAGAGAGATAATTAAATTTTTTCCCATTATTACTGGAGGGGTATTAAAATGGAATTCCTAAACTTTAAATACTCTTCATTATTTTACAGAGGCTGGTCAAATGGATACACAAGCATATTCTCTCATTCTTTGCTTCTGACTGAAAAAACAGCAAAAGGTTTTCAGTCTGAGGTCTGTACTTTTGCAGCACTTTGTGATGATGAATGGAAACCTAGAAGGTGACGCAGTGCTGACATTTCTCTTGATTTCCAATTACTGGGCTCAGGGACTTACGCATCACGTGGAATTTGTTTCCATGTGTTTCCAAGTGGATATTTGTGGCTTTTGCTGGGAGGCTGTCAAGTGGAGCACAGCTATGCCTCATGGCCTACTTTTCCCCAGCCATGCCATGGCAGCAGTCACAGCAAAACCCAGCACCTTTAGGCACTCAGCATAGACTGGCACTGGGATAAGCATCACACAGTTCACTAAGCCAGCGAAGGCACTGAACACACGGTTATCTGGTCTGCTTTTCATGTAGATCACCTGCCCTGTGAAACACTGAAAGTGCTTGCTGATGCTTAATTTACCAGTCATCACAAATGCATTAGAAGTACTTTGAGGATGCATTTTCAGCAATGCCAACTCACAACACTGTGCTGCCCACTCTGCAGTCTAAAACAGACTGTGACAGTGTCACACAGGTATGTCCTATGCCTGTTACAGCTTCCTCTTATTACGGTTGGCATTTTAAATGCACGCAGTCTCTGTCAAACCTACTAGTCATCTGTGACCAGCAGCACTGATTATGCATATTCCTTTAAAATTCAAAATAAAGATTTAATTCCCAAGAATAATTTTCTTTTGAGGTACCTTACAAAAAACATCTGTGTAAAATGGAAAATACATCTTCATCTTGCACTCTTATCTGCAGTCATTCTGGTTCGTGCTATTTTGTATCCTGAAAGCTTAGACTATGTGAAACTAGAAACTGATGTACATGCATTTTTATGCAACTCAAAGATGTCATATTTGTAAACAGTTAACTGCATGAGATCACACGTAACTTTTCTCTAGCACAGGCTAGTTGTAGAGCCATTTATTTTATGATGTTATTATAGACCTTATAACAGCATGAGATAAAATGTATCTGTATTCCCCAGGTAACACACCTAGTGACTGCAAATCTTGAAACAGAGACCAGAAAATCTAACAGGTTAAAAATAATTACTTTCCTGCACCGCCTCTCCCCCCCACCCCGCACCACCCCTTTCCCCCTTAAAATTGGGGGGAATTTTCACAGAAGTGGCACATTTTTCCAAATTGCTCTGTGCTGCTTCAGATGTTTAAGTACTGTCACCCTAAGTGACTTGGCAGCCCTTGCTTAAGGAGTAAGTGAGGATAAGTGACTGGATTTAACACACTCAAATCTTTGCTCCAGAAGCAGCTGTATCTTTGGTATATGGGATTTTAGGGTGCCCTTTCATGTTATGCATCTCATCTATTATGCCTAGGGTGAAATCTTATGCAGGTTCACTTGAGCAGGCCACTGCGACTTCTCCTGTAACTAACTTCTCAGTTGCGAAGGACAAGCTCAGTACCCTGAGATCTTCTTTTGGGTGCTGCTATCACTGGTGAGCACAGTGCCCAGCCATCTTCTCCTGCTGCATACTTTTACCAGCAGAGGCATAAGGCATGAGAGAATTTTATAGCAAGAATGAGTAAAGCGTTATGCCGTCACACACAAGATGACCTGGAAGATCAGAAAAGCCTGGATTCCTGGAAAGGTGCCTCTGCTTCAAGCAGCTTCCAGGGAATATTCTCCTGTATGTGAAAGGCTGTAACTCATATACTCAAAGGAGCTCAGTAACAGAGTCTGTGTTTTTTAGCCTCCTCTACATGCTTCCCATAAATCTGCTAGTTCCCTACCTTTGCGTTGACTCTGGCGAGTCTGGTATTAAGCTGTACCACCACAGCTATATATACAAAACCATGGTATCACTGCAAGGTATTCATAGCAAGTCAAAAAGGGTTAATACAGGTCCACGCTCAACATCCTTTACAATTTTCACTTCCACAATTAATTTGCTGGATTATAGCACCCCCAGGTCTATCAGCAGAGATAGATATGACAGATTCCACAACCAGATTCTACATCTAGAATCACTAGATGCATTGTAATTGGACTTGAAATATCACAGATCAAGAAATGGATGAGAACAAGCCGGTAAAAACACTGGCTACATAAGCTATTGCAGTCCTCACAAGCTTTCTAAAATGCTGTTGGGTGTTCAAGTTAAACCCTCGTGTCTCAGGCAGCATACCAGATTCCCACAGTAGACAAACACTGGAGCCAAAAGCCAAGCAGAAAGCCCCATTGCACCACTGTACGTGTGTACATCCCATTCTCATGCAGTCTTCACCTAAACAAGAATGGGCAGACAAGTCCAGACATCAGTCCCTATGAATGAACTTTTTGAATGTCACCTTCTCCTAAGAATGACACTGGTTCCACCTCCATTACCATGCCCCAGCCTCGTTCCTAAGTCAGCTTTGTGTTTGCTGGTGCATGAACAGCTGGTTGAAATCTGGATGAAACTAGATCATTGTGTGGGTTTCCAGAGCCACGCAAACTCACTCTCAGACAGACCTTGGCGCTTTGCTATTAGAGACACCAACAGTCATTAGATCCTCTTTTTAGTATGCCTAAATTATTCAATTATATTGAACAAGGCCCAAGAATGGCCAGCCAGAACAGTGCCACCAAAACCTGGAGCAAGATTTAACAAGGTAAGTTGCACCAAGAGAGAGACCTGAACACTCCTGTATTCTTCCTTCTCTCAAACACGGGCGATATTTAGGTTTTCATCAGTAAAGTTCCCTAAGTGCCTACAGTATGCATGTGTTACTTACACATTGGCCTGACAGAGCCCTTTAATATTTGATCCTGCCTAAGACATTAAAATTTAACACACAAAGAATATTCATGTTTAGCATACAAGAACAATACACATTTTGATCAGGGACTACAAAGTCTAGAAGCCAAACGCTCTGCCTCTAAGATGTGCTCAGTGTGTTAGCAAGTCACACTGGCTCTTGGTCCTTTCTTTTCAGCCTGTCAAGCTTTCATTCTTACTTGTCTACACGTCCTCTGTGCATCTATCTGTGAACCTGCAATCCAGGATTTTGAAGTCATAAGCTGGCACAACATCTCCAAATCAGTGCTGCAGAGCTTGCTGTTACATCCCGTTAGGTACCACAGATTGAATCCTCCTCTCAAAATGCAGTAGAAAGTCACTCAAGAACAACTTTCTTATGATTTAACAGGTAGAATTAACAGAAGTCTCAAAGCTATTTCTATCAAAAGACAACTGAAAAATAAAGGAACTGTGAAGACTTCAAGCTTCTCTGGAAGTATAGCTATCATAAATTTAACAAGTTAAATTAACTCCCCAATAAGACAGAATCACAGGATCACATGATGTTAGGAGTTGGAAGGGATCTCTGGAGATCTTTGAGTGTAACTACCCTGCCAGAGCATGACCGTATAATCTAGTGTAGGTAAGAAGAAGTTCAAGAGTTCAGATTTATTTGCTCTTAGAATCGTACAGTGGTTTGGGTTGGAAGGGACATTTAAAGGTCATCTAGTCCACCCCCTTCTGCAGTAAGCAGGGGCATCCTCAACTAGATCAGGCTGCCCAGAGCCCTGTTGAGCCTCACCTTGAATATCTCCAGGGATGGAGCCTCAACCACCTCCCTGGACAACTTGTTGCAGTGTTTCACTACCCTCATGGCAAACAACCTGTTCCTAACATCCAACCTGAATCTATTATCTAGGGGTTTGAAACCCCTTGTCCTATCACCATAGGCCTTTCTAAACAGTCTCTCTCCATCCTTCTTGTAGGCCCCGTTTGGGTACTGGAAGGTCACTATTAGGTCACCTCAGAGCCTTCTCTTCTCCAGGCTGAACAACCCCAGCTCCCTCAGCTTGTCTTAGTAGCAGTCTGCTCATGTCCAGCTTCTCATCCATCAGCACCCCCAAGTCCTTTTCTGCAGGGCTGCTTTCTATTACCTCATCCCCAAGCCCGTACTGATAGTGAGGATTGTTCTGGCCCAGGCGCAGGACCCTGCACTTGCTCTCATTGAACCTCATGAGGCTCACCTGGGCCCACCTCTCCAGCTTGCACAGGTCCCACTGGATGACATCCTGTCCCTCTGGCATATTGAAAGCACCACTCAGCTTGTTGTCATCTGCAAACTTGCTGATGGTGCACTTAATCCTACTGTCTGTATCATTGATAAAAATATTAAACAGTACAGGTCCCAGTACAGACCGCAGAAGGACACCACTTGTCACTAATCTCCATCTGGACTTGGCGCCATCAAGCACTATCCTCTGGATGCAACCATCCAGCCAATTCCTTATCCACTCAACAGTCCACTCATCAAATTTGTATCTCTCCAATTTGTTGAGTAGATTTTGTGGGGGATGGTGTCAAAGGCCTTGCTAAAGTCCAGTTTTACCCACTCTCAATGAGCAAATCATTATATCATCAGAATTTTTATTAATGGATCTATCATCTTTTTCTTTCTTCTGTTTTGGTTACTATTATAGTCAACTCCCTCTGAGACACTAAGATACACAGGATTAAATTTCAAAGAAACAGACAGGAAGTAACTTTTAAAAAGAGCATAAAGAGTTTAGTGCACCAATGCTTGTAAGTTAATGTAACTTCTCTCTTTCCAAGACTAGACCTTCAAAAGCTTTCTTCTTCACCTGTTCTGAATTTTAAAACAGGTATAAATAAATTTTAAAACCTATAATTATGCTAGAAGAGCTAATGGTCTTCAATTACGATTTCTAGTTTAGAAATAAAGGCATATTTTTTGGAGAAAAAAATATGAATACCTACCTCCACCCATAGCTTTCCAGTGGAAAGGGTCAGCTATTGCTGTCAAACTAATTTAAAAGGCAAGACCACCTGATTTTCTTTTGAGCATTTTCAGTATCTACACATAATTTAGGATAAGGGTGTTTATTTTTCACAGCTGCACTAAGAAACCATAACCAAGACTCTACAAAGCAAGTATATTTTGTAGGTGTGTGTTCCGGTTTAGTGCAAGGGCCAACCTGCCTGCTCCTCCAACACAAAAGTGAGGGGAAGAGTAATAATACACACAACTCAGGGCTGAGATGAAGAGGTAAGAGTTTAATGTAACATGAGATAGCATAAGCAGGATGTGTAATGACCTTAGCTATTAATTTAATCACTCAAATAATACAATACATGATTACTTTAGCTTAGCCTATTTGCAGAAGCAGCACAATGAAATACAGGAAAAAACCCAACACAACAACATAAAAGAGAAAGCCAAACCCAACAGTTAGCTGACTCCCACTCTTTCTGCTGCCATGCCTGCAGAAAAGAGACCACACCCGAGAAGCCAGAACCCAGAAGCAGCAAGCGGAACAGGAAGTCTCCCATGTTGCAATCTGAACTTCAAACCCCATATACTTTGCTCCAGTTAGCACTTCGTTTTTCAAGCTGGCATCACTGCAGCATGGTATGAATAACACCAGCAGGTTCAATTCAGTCATGACAGTGTGCAGTGTAAAGAGTTTATGAAGGCATAATTTTGTGGTAGGAAAAAGAAAACCAAAGAGACAGATTATGCATCCAAGGCTAGCAAGAGAAGGAATGAGTAGATGCAAAATGTGCTGGAGGAAAGAAAATAATTATCCCTGTGCAACACAGGCATCTGTGTTTTCCAGTCTGTGAAATCTAGTAAAATGATGACTATAGAAGAGTTTGCTGAAAATAACTGAGTATTGCTAAAATATACCAGAGACTAGTTGCTGCACAGAAAAAAGTACTATAGAAGTCTGATTGATTCAATTATTTGTGTGACAGAAGGAAAAAAAAAGAAAACTTTGTCAAGGGTTGAGGCTGGGCTGGTCACTAAATTAATGTCCGATGCTCCCTATTAACTCCTCCTCTCCTCTGGGAAGGAAAAGGGAATAAGAGAATTATGGGTTGGAAAAGAACCCTTAAAATAGCTGTAATGAAACAGTAACAATAAAAAGAAAAATGTAATAATATTAATAAGAACACAATAAAATCTATCCAAATATATACAAAACCAATATGAAACCTGATAATGATCCTGCCATCACTGGCTTAAGTCCCCAGCTGAACTCACAGATTGGGATCAAAGACAGAAGAATGGACAGAGTCCTTCTCAGGCACTAGCCACTAAAGAAGAGAGGTTAACCCTTGTGATCCTTCACCTTTATAATGAATATGACTTCTATGGAATGGAATACTGTGTCCAGCAGATCGAGGGAGGTTCTCCTCCCCCTCTACTCTGCTCCAGTGAGGCCTCACCTGGAATATTGCATCCAGTTCCGGGCTCCCCAGTTCAAGAGGGACAGGGATCTACTTGAGAAAAGCCCATCAAATGGTTAGAGGGATCATTAAGGGATGGAGCATGTGCCTTATGAGGAAAGGCTGAGAGACCTGGGGATTTTTAGTCTGGAGAGGAGAAGACTGAGAGGGGATCTAATAAATGTATATAAGTATATGAAGGGCTGGGTGTCAGGAAGGAAGGGACAGCCTCTAGTCACTCACGCCCTGTGACAGGATAATGGGAAATGCATACAAACTAAAGCACAGGAGGTTCCACCTCAACATGAGGAAGGTCTTTCCTGTAAGGGTCACAGAGCACTGGAACAGGCTCCCCAGAGAGGGTGTGGAGTGTCCTTCTCTGGACACTTTCAAAACCTGTCTGGATGTATTCCTGTGTGATCTGCACTATATTATATGGTCCTGCTTTGGCAGAGGGGGTTGGACTCGAAGATCTCCAGAGGTCTCTTCCAACCCCTAACATTCTGTGATACTGTGATCCTGTTGGTCAGTTTTAGGTCACTTGTCCTGTCTGCTTCTTCTTGCAAGTGCCATTTTTTTTACTTACTTACACTTACAGCACTCCAACATGGCACTTAAGATTAAGCAGGGATCTTGGTTTCTAAAGCATCAAGTATAAGCAAGAGCCTTTCTTCATGCTGATCCTTAGTAGGTTTTTTTTTTTTACAAACTCCAAGTGTTATCACTTCCAGAAGCAGACAGTGTCTACAAATATACGCCATTAACTTCAGAATGCAAAGCCGCTTAAGAGAGGCTTAACTGAAAGGTAAAATCACAGAAAAGAGAACTACTTATGGTTTTGTTTAAACCAGGACACAGCTATGGTTTTAATTAGGATGACGAACAGACAGTGTTTTCCACTTCATATGTAATATGCACAGCATTCCTTATAGGATCAAGAGTCCTGAGAGTGGGAATACAAAAGGTATTTCCAAATCAAGAAAGTACCTATGACTAAGATCTAAAAATATGAGAATATGCTTGATTTCTCTAAGTATACCAAATTGCTTTAATCAGGTATGGTTCTTGAAGGATATCCCATGCTTGTGTGTGACTGTCGAATCTTTTAAGGAAGCACTTGAACTTAAAAATTGCAGAAATTAAATGTTTTGGAACTGTCCATGATTATGGAGTTTTCCTTAGAGCTTTCAAGTCCAGACACTGGCCCGATTTCATATAGACAGATTACAGAGCAGAAAGAAAGCACTGCAGAAGCAGCATTACAGTGACAGTATACAAAAACAGAATTGGAGAGCTACTATCAAGTTGGAAAAGGAAGAAGCATCACACTGATTTTGCTGTGTATTCATGACAAATGTAAAGATTTCTAAACAAAACTTAAGAGCAGTAGATATTCTGATGGGAATGTAAGGAATGGAATTTTACTTATAGGGTGTTACTTAAACAAACACTTAAATTAGCCAAAGCTGACAACCTAACCCAAGCGTGTACTTCTGGAACTAGAAAGTGAGTCCAGACTACAAGCATTAAAGTAAATCACCACATGCTGGACTGGAAGTGTAAAAGTATGTTCCAACATAATAAAGCATGTATATGCTACAGAAAATACCAAACTCCAAAAACTGCCTTCAACTTTTATTTTACAATTTATACTGTAAATCTACATGTTAGTGAAACCATGCAACATTAAAGTACCTTTATAAGGTAAGTTGAAGTATGATTTCCCAAAGATAGTAAATAGGAAGAACATAACCTACGTAGAAAAATCACACAAACAGCCAAGGAAAAGACACAAGTGCTGCCCAAGCTGTTGGTACCAAAAGCAAACTGTTTGCACAAAATCCTTATTCTAAAGCACATTTCTCTGACAGAGAGCAAGTATAGAAATAGTATAGCAATTATACCGTGTCAGGCATACAAGCTAAGTAAGGACATGAATGTCCCACCAGCAGACACTGACAAACTATAAAGGGTCAGTAATGTTTTACTTCTAAACTCGCAGTCTCTGAGGAGCTTGAAGCCAGACTTGAAACAATGCAGAAGTATTCTCTTCTGACACATTTACCTCAATCCATTAGCAACAACCTTGAACAAAAACAAGAACTAAAACATTGGACAAAACCAAGAACTAAAACAAGGATATGAAAGTTCAGTTTACATTTCCACAAGGCAGAACTGGGGAAAAGTGTGTTCTCTGTTATGTGAGTTTAAAAAAACCCCATACACACACACACACAAGAAAAAGGATTTACACTAACATAAAACACAGCAAAATGTGCTGAACTAACCTCTGCTTAGAATCTCTGCTTCCCTCTGTTCTTACCTTCAAATCAGTTCATCTATCTCCAGGCTATTCTTCTGGATCCACAACATCAACAATGAATAAAAGTAGCAACCAAAAAAAAAAAGCTTAAATATGCTGCATTTTTCTTCTAACCTCTGTGCATTTAGAGTGAAAAATATGTCCAGAAATCAAAAAGCTGTAACTCTGACTTAGAGGATTCCCAGGCTATTATCTGTCTTTTCTGGGGGTGGTAAAGAACATCATTCAGTCACTGTGATTCTCAGAGAAAGTGTCTATTTTTAAAAAACAAACACACAGACACACAGACACACACACACACTTACCCTTCCCCAGGTCACTGAAGCTACTTACAGTTCCAGAATAAGAATGACATCTGTTTTGTTCTCATAAACATCATGCAACGTGATCACATTAGGATGTCGAATCTCTTTTAGTATGCTGACTTCTCGCTCGATATCTTCCCGGCTCACTCCACGCCGGCTGGATTTTGTTCTCCGTTTCTTGATGAATTTTGCTGCAAATTGCTGACCAGTGCTTTTCTCACGGCATTTTTTCACTACAGCAAACTGCCCACTAGGAAGGAAAAGAAAAAATCAACAAAAAACAACAACGAAGGTGAGTGTTTACTTCTTTAAGAGTAGAACCTTTTTAGTGGTGTACCACTCAGTTGCCAACATGACTAAAGTATACAACTGCTTTTTGTGCAATCTAGAATAATAAACAAAAAACCACTAGAGAAGTCAGAAAAGATTAAGTTATCACTTTGACATCAGACAGTGTACATACATACATTTTTGGCATCTCTACATGTAAGTGGTAACACTGGTGTAGACCGCTGGATTTTTGATACATGCATTGGCAATTACTGGGTAAAAGTAACAGTTTCTGGATTTGTCATACAGATGTTGACGGTATTTTTTTTTTGTTGTTCTACAAGACAGTCCTTAGTCTTCTCCAATCTACATCAACAATCAATATTCACTTTATTTCACCCTTAAGACCATTTTTAAGTTTTAAAAACAGTACTGGGTTTCATGACACTGCTTTATCAGTTTTAAAAGCACTGATGAAATACAGTAATATCAAGAACTACAGTTCTCTTATCATCTTGTATTATAGGAAGAGTTTGAAGATGAGAAAAGTATTGAGGCACTGAGAAACAAAATCCTGTGATTATGTTATAAACCAAGAAGAAAATCCAGGAAGCTGCTGACTCCAGTCTGTTACCACTGACACATAAGCTTCTTGCTGCTCAATGTACACAGTAAAATCACCAATCTCCAGGAATTTAATGCTGAGTTAAAGCAAGAACGGTATTTGTAAAACTGATAAATTTTCATTTTTAAGTTATCTTAACGTCTTGCTTTAGACTCTCTAGCAGTTCTGTTCTTGGTTTATTTCACTGTACCAAAAATTTGCAGAATTAGAGAATGATAACAATGAGAAAGTTTTCCTTCTAACTCAGTAAATGGTGTCTCCTAAATCAGACTTAGAACAGCAGTTAAATCAAACGTATTAAGCTTCACTACCTACATAGCCATGTAACATGTAGGCATGTATAATTCCACCCATTAAGAAGTGTGAGGCCAGCAGATCAAGGGAGGTTTTCTTCCTCCTCTGCCCTAGTGACACCAATTCTGGATTATTGTGTCCAGTTCTGGGCTCCTCAGTTCAAGACAGACAGGGATATACTAGTGAGTATCCAATTGACGGCTATGAGAATGGTTTAGGGCCTGGAATGTGTGTCTTATGAGGAAAAGCTGAGAGAGCAGGGGCTGTTTAGTCTGGAAAAGAGAAAGACTGAGAGGAGATCTTAGTACTATTTATAAATACCTGAAGGGTAGGTGTCAAGAAGAAGGGGCCAGTCTCTTTACAGTGGTGTTCTGCGATAGCATGAGGGGCAAAGGATACAAACTGAAACATAGTAAGTGCCAGCTCAACATGAAGAAAAACTTCTTTATGGTGAGGGTGACAGAGCACTGGAACAGGCTGCCGAGAGAGGTTGTGGAGTCTCCTTCTTCGGAGACTTTCAAGACCTGTCTGGATGTGTTCATGTGTGACCTGCCCTAAGTGTTCCTGCTTTGTCAGAGGGATTGGATTCAATGATCTCCAGTGTTCCCTTCCAACCCCTACCATTCTATGATTCTGTGATTACTTGGAAGAGGAATTAACCTGGATTAGTGATTAAATAATTACAATTGACAGATCTCTAGTAAGATGCATCACCCACAAAAAGGGTATCATACGAAGTGCCACGTGGGATTCACTCAGAGCTACGTATCTCATGCATGAACTCAGCACACAATGCTACACTGACATGCACAGCATCAGCAACAAACAGGAGGAGTTGGAAGCCACTGTAGAGCAGGAAAGCTGTGACAGAAGTGCCATGAGGAAAACAAAGGGGATGACTTGTACAACTGGTGTGGTGCATTGGATCACTATAAACTCTTCAGAAGGCACAGGCAAGATAGGAGTAGCAGTGGGGTAGTCCTCTATGTTAGGGAGTGTTTTGATTGTCTACAGCTTAATGAATGGGTTGACTGTTTACGGGTAAGAATCAGGGCAGAAAGGCCAACAAGGCCACCCAGGATTAAGAGACAAAATATTCTATAAGCAGCTGGGAGAATGTTGTAGGATGTTGCAGACCCCCAAGAATCCGGCTGTGAACTTCTCGGGGGCTCCCCGTAAACCTCTCCCCCCAGCCTGGCACCACATGATGTTACAGAAAAAAACGCACCAGGACAAGGAGTGTATGCATCAGCAACTGCCAGCACTGCCAGCATTGCCAGCACTTTAATGAATACAAACCCTGGTTTTTAAATAAATTTTTACTTTCCTGCCAAGTTGGTTCCCAAAACACTTTCCCAGTGAGCAAAAGCCTCCCTACCCTCTTACCTTGCAGTTGCAGAGCTAGCTGTCTTTGAGGAACAAAGCAGAGGCCACATCAGGTTCTTTACAGCTAGCCTGCCAGGAGCCTAGCCCACTCCATATTCTATCCACAGGAGAAGGCTCAATAACCGCTAGCCCTTGTTCTCATGGGGAACTTCAACTTACCAGATGTGTGCTGGAAATAAAATATAGCCAAGTGGAAGCAGTCTAGAAAGTTCCTGGAGTGTGTGGGAGATAACTTCCTGACACAGCTGGTGAGTGAGCCAGTTAGGGAAGGCACCCCACTGGACCTTATGATTGTGATCAGAGAAGGACTTATAGGTGATGGGGTAGTTGGAGGTTGTATTGGGCACAGACATCATGAAATGATAGAAGTTTTCAATTCTTGGAGAAGTAAGAAGAGAAAGTCAGCAGAACTGCCATCTTGGACTTCCGGAGGGCAGACTTTGGTCTGTTTAGGAGAGGTGTTGACACAGGCTCTTTAGAGGGACCTCAAGGGCAAAGAAATCCAGAGTTCAAGGAGGAAATCTTAAAGATGCAGGAGCAGGCCAACCCTGTGTGCCAGAAGATGAGGTGGCAGTGAATAAGACTGGCCTCGCTGAACAGAAATTTTGGCTGGAACTTGGTTAAAAAAGGAGAGTTTATGACCTTTGGAAGAAGTGGCAGGCAACTCAGGAGGGAACTTTCAGGGAGAAAATCAGAAGGGGCAAAGCCCAACTAAAAATTATCTGGTTACTGCCATAAAATACAGTAAAAAAGTTTCTCTAAGTACATTAATCACCAAAGGAGGACTAAGGAGAATCTCCATTCTTTATTGGATATAGGGGAAACACAGCCACCAAGCATGAGGAAAAAGCTGAAGTACTTAATGCTTCCTTTGCCTCAATCTTTAACAGTAAGACCAGCTGTCACCTTAGTGCCTAGCCCCCAGAGCTGGAAGACAGAGATGGAGAGCAGAATGGAAGCGCCCATAATCCAAGGACAAATGTCAGTGACCTACTGCACTACTCAGACAATCTATGAGGCTGATGACCTACACCCAAGGGCACTGCGAGAGCTGGCAGAAGCGCTCACTTCCCATCATTTACCAACAGCCCTGGCTAACTGGGGAGGTTAACCAGAGTGCCTTGAAAGCTGTCCATGGAAAAGGACCTGGGGGTGCTCGCTGACAACTGGCTGAACATGAGCGATCAGTGAGTTCAGGTGGCCAAGAAGGCCAACAACATCCTGGCCTGTAACAGGAACAGTATGGCTGGCAAGACCAGGGAAGTGTTTTGTGTCCCTGTACTCAGCACTGGTGAGGCCACACCTTAAACATGCAGTGTTCTGTGGCCCTCACTACAAGAAGGACCTTGAGGTGCTGAGGTATGCCCAGAGAATGGCAACAAAGATGGTGAAGGGTCTGGAGAACAAGTCTTATGAGGAGTGGCTGAGGGAACTGGGGTTGTTTAGTGTGGAGGAGGGTGAGGGAAGACTTCATTGCTCTCTACAACTACCTAAAAGGAGGATGTAGTGAGGTGTGTGTCAGTCTCTTCTTCCAAGAAACAAGTGGTAAGATGAGAAAATGGTTTCAAGTTGCACCAGGAGACCTTTAGGTTGGATATTAGGAAAGATTTCTTCACTGGAAGTGTTATTAAGGACTGGAATAGGCGGCCCAGGGAAATGGAATCATCATTCATAGACGTTAAGACATGCAAAGATGTGGTAGTTAGGGACATGGTTTAGTGGTGACTTAGTAGTGCTAGGTTAATGGTTGAACTCGATGATCTCAAGAGGTCTTTTCCAATCTATGTGCTTCTGTGATTCCAGAGTTACATGTGAGCTAGAAGTTCTGCTTTACTTGCCCAGACTTTGTCAGCTAGTGCTGAGAAGCGCTTGGACACCTAACACACTCATATGGGATTGGCAGATACGGCATAGGACCTCCGTAAGATCCACGCCAACCTAAACTGGCAGCAGAGAGATAGACAAGGTACATCAGCCCTCTCTTTTGGTTTGGTTTAGTTCAACTCCACAACTCTTCCTGCAAGAACAGCTCTAGGTTTGATTGCCAAGGTCTGAGATATTTTGCATTGTGGAACAGTCAGACAGATGGTAACATGCACTTAGGTATTTGAATTGCTGCACAGAAGTGCAAAGAAAGTCTTCTGGCTCTTTGTTAGAGGGGAGAATAGCAGCAATCCTCTCATTCCTTTCCGCACAACATGCACATCTCCACTGAGATACTCAGTTTTATTTAAAAAGCACCCAGCTTTTCAGAAAGGTCATAGTTCCCGAGGAACTGCAAAATTGGTCAGTAAACAGATGCATCACCATAACTCTGAACAGATACTCAAGGTAACAGACCAAAAGGAAGCAAAAAGCCATTGCTTGCCTTGTGGCCACCTGACTGTATTTTAGACTAGAAGCCTAAACTGACTGATAGGGGAAGAAAACTATTTCTGCTTTTGATTCACCCACGGGTTTGAGTGCTACATGGCTAATTACTTCGCTGTTGAAGTTCACCTTTTAAGTCTGGCAAAAGCTACTGCTTCATTTAAAAAAAGCCACAAAACAAACAAAACAAAACCATCCCCACAATGCAAAACAAATAAACACATCAAATTCTTAAAGACTAAAAAAAATTACTCCTGATGTAAGCTCTGAAGAGGCTGGGACTGAAAAGTAGATGTAACATACATGGACACAAAATACATTTTGATATTGAAGAAAATGTAATTATAAAAGCTGACTAGGATTTAGAGTTATCTATGATCTACTGACATGTAGATACATACTGTAAAGTATGTATCTTTCACTTCTGAAAAATGTTGATATTTGAATTTCCAGTCTTTAGCTCATGAGAGAATTTTTTGTTTAGTGCTTCTTCACTGGAAAGAGCAACACATTTTGGGATTCTTTCTAAATAATAAAAAAAAAATTTCTACATGTCTTTTCAAACATGCAGTAACTGTGGACCTGTACACTGAAGAAAGATAATTTTTCCACAAAATTATTCACATTTGAATTATACCATTCCCTAAAGCCACTTCATGCTTCCAACGCATTTAAGCCTAAGGCTGTTTAATTAATTAGCAATGGGTCAAGTATAATGTTGCATGATGGGGCTGACCTACTGAAACAAAGGAACCGAGTAAAACACACATATCTCCTCGCTCCTGAGTTACTTAGGTTTATTTTTCCAGTCTTCTATTTTTCTCCTTGAACAACAGCTATCTGTTTGAAGGATGTCCTGAACTATCACAATTCAGTATGAAAGTATTATCAGTGGACCAAGACTTTACACATTGGTCCAAACTACCATTTATTACAATGCTGGGCTCCAGAAATCTTTGATGTTGCTGAAGACTGAAAGGAAGTTATCAACTAACAGGCATCTGACATCTAACATAAGATCCAGTTATACACCAAATTACTTTCTTATCGTTGCTGCTGTGCTATTCAGCACATAATCCCACAATTAGCTGTTTGTTATGAAATGCTATACATGCAGATCACACGTAAATTGCAAAGAGAGCAGCTATTTCATGCCTCGGATCCCTAAATCACAACATTTTACAACTCTCTCTGAACTCCTGTTTTATAGAGAGAGGTGTAAATTAAAGGCTATTTACTGGACTGTAGCAATGAGCTGATTAAATCAGGTCTGTATGGGCTAACACATTTATACCAGTAATAATCTCTCAAAGATCCTACAGCTTCAGATTCAACATCCTTAGAGCCAAAAAAGCCCTTTATTTTTAGTAAGTTCCCTTGCTTTTGTAGGTTTAATTTAAAGCGAGTGGGGTGAAAAAAATGACTGCCATTTTAGCAGACAATTACATGTGAAAGAACAACCCAGAAGTAAATCACAAACTCATGTTTAACTACTGTCATGGATTGAGTTGAGCCTGCTGCTGTTATTCATACCATGCTGCAGTCATGCCAGCTTCAAAAATGGAAGTGCTAACTGGAGCAAAGTATTATGAAGCTTGAAGTTCATATTGCAACATGGGAGGCTTTCTGTTCCAGTTGCTGCTTCTGGGTTCTAGGTTCTTGGGTGTTGGCTATTTTCTGTAGACATGGTGGTGGAACAAGTGGGAGTCAGGTAGCTGCTGGGTTTGGCTTTCTGCTTCTTGCTGCTTTTTTTTTCTTGTATTTCACTGTGCTGCTTCTGCAAACAGACTAAGCTAAGGTAATCATGCATTGTATTATTAGATTATTAGCTAACATAATTATGCATTGTGATTATGATATCTCATGTTATATTAAACTCTTATCTCTTTGTCTCATCCCTGAGTTGTGTGTGTTACTTTTCCTCTCACTTTTGTGTTGGGGAAGCAGGGACTTTAGCCCTTGCGCTAAACCATTACAACAACATATCTGACTTTTTTTTTTCCCCATCTGGAAGAATCACATTAAACAGCAAAGCCAGGTAACAGCTTGATGTGGAACAAATACTTCTGCTAATAACAGTAATTTGTTTTGTGATCTGTAGCTCTTACATAACTAGCAGTTAATTACTATCCTAAACCCACTCTTTTGGGGACACTTGGCACAGTATCTCCACATCCAGTGATTTTTCAGACTTGCTTCAGAAACAAGTACTTATTCTATTACCTTATCATTACATTTCTCCATCTGTTTTACATCATAAGGTGACACACACTGCCCTTTTATTTTATATATATATATACACACACACAAACACACACTGTTGTGGTCGAGGGGAGGAATATTATTTATTAATTACCCTCAAAACAATAATAAATGATATGGCGAATGGGTATTAATAAAAACAGTAGCCCTTTATTAATATGAAATATGCCAAAACTCATTAAAAGGATCATTGTACAGTTGGAAGATATATTTACAATGGGAATTATGCAGTCTTAGGGCAAAATACAAACTATCCTATGCAAATCAGTAAGCAACAACTTGGAAAGAGAAAGTCTCCAAGAGCAGGTAGCGCTCAGTTACAGTGGGGGGAGGCCCGATAAGAAGCGTTAAACCCAAAGGGGAATGAAATAGTTACTCACAGCTAGTTTCACCCATAAAGGGATGCTGCTGCTGCTGCTGCTGTATTAGCTTCGGGGCACTCTTGTAAGGCGCGGCCATGGTGGATTGCCGGCAAGGAGAGCTCACAGAGTGGTCCCAGGCTGATCCGGCTTCAGTGGATGGCGGGCAGTTAACGACACTCTTCATGACAGACACTTGCTTGGTTTCTGGGTACACTGAGGCACAGCACAAGTCTGCTGGCAAGGGGAAGCCGGCTAGGCTTGTGGCTTCTCCAGCTTGCATGTGTATGGCTCGTGGCTTTATCCCAGGCTCTGAACCAGGCACTCGAGGCAGGGCAGGGCAACTTGAGGTGGCAAGGCTTGAAGCCAAGGCTTCAGCAGGCTTGAGCAAGGCAAGGGTGACTACCAAGTCACTTGTATATATACAAATTGCCAGAGATCGATTGGTCCAGTGGGGCACTGAAGCTAATGCATAGCTGCCTAATGGAAAGGCATTCTGCCAGGCTGTAACCATAAAAGGCAGAAGCAAGGACCTTGTATTTGGGTGAGCAGTGGTCAGTTTACGTGCTCTCATCCCAGATAAAGATCTTGTTCACCAGACAGGCAGGAGTCCTGTCCCCTTTATTCCTTTTCCCAGGTTGCTCTGTTTTTCTGCAAGAAGGAAGGGAGAGAAAGGGACCCTGTCTAGACATCTTAAGGCCTATCTGGGTTTGTCATGGCCATGTCATGGCCCTACCAGGACACACACACACATATATGTATGCAGAGAAAATGTTATGCAGAGAAGTGATGGAATTGCTAATAAAAAAGCATCAATACTCCACCCTTCGTCAGTTTTGTGATCCTTCTAATCATAGAATCAGTCAAGAGTTGGAAGGGACCACAAGGATCATCTAGTTCCAGCCCCCCTGCCATGGGCGGGACATATCACACTACATCAGGCTGGCCAGAGCCTCATCCAGCCTGGCCTTAAACACCTCCAGAGATGGGGCCTCAACCCATTCCAGGCTCTCACCACTCTCATGGGGAAGAACTTCTTCCTCACATCCAGCCTGAATCTCCCCACTTCCAGCTTTGTTCTATTCCCCCTAGTCCTATCACTACCTGATATCCTAACAAGTCCCTCCCCAGCTTTCTTGGGGGCCCCCTTCAGATACTGGAAGGCCACAATTAGGTCAGCTCAGAGCCTTCTCTTCTCCAGACTGAACAGCCCCAACTCTTTCAGTCTGTCCTCATAGCAGAGGTGCTCCAGCCCTCTGATCATCCTGGTGGCCCTTCTCTGGACACCTTCCAGCATGTCCATATCCCTCTTGTAATAGGGGCTCCAGAACTGGACACAGTACTCCAGGTGGGGTCTCACCAGAGATGAATAGAGGGGGAAGAATCATCTCCCTTGACCTGCTGGCCACACTTCTCTTGATGCAGCCCAGGATCTGGTTGGCTTTCTGGGCTGCAAGTGCACATTGACAGCTCATGTTGAGCTTCTCGTCCACCAGCACCCCCAAGTCCCTCTCTCAGGGCTGCTTTCCAGCCAGTCACTGCCCAGCCTGTGTTTGTGCTTGGGATTGCCTCAACCCAGATGCAGGACCTTGCACGTGGTCTTGTTGAACCTCAGGAGGTTGGCTTGTGCCCACCTCTCCAGTCTGTCAAGGTCCCTCTGGATGGCATCCCTTCCCTCCAGCATGTCTGCTGCACCACACAGCTTGGTGTCATCAGCAAACTTGCTGAGGGTGCACTCAATGCCACGAGGGTGCACTCAATACCTCTGTCCATGTCACTGACGAAGATGTTGAACAAGACTGGTCCCAGGACTGATCCCTGAGGGATTCCACTTGTCACTGGCCTCCACTGGGACATGGAGCCATTGACAGCCACTCTTTGGGTGTGGCCATCAAGCCAGTTCTTTGTCTATCCAGTGGTTCACCCATCACACCCCTGTTTCACCAGTTTGGAGGCCAGGATGTGGTGCAGGACAGGACAACTAATCATTTGCATGAGTTACGGAGAGTTTTAACAACTGAGACAGATGTTTTAGAATCAAAAAGAAAACAAAACAAAAATCCTTTTTTTTTCTTCCAGAGGATGATCACAGTGATTAGAAGGGGCAGAAACCCTGTATTCCTCCCCATTCCCAGCATTCTGCCCTGGCTTTTCCAAGATAGCTCCTTCAATGAGGCGCGAAACCCTTGCTCCAAGAACCCTCCAACAGAAGTCCCAGCTGGACACAGCACTTATCATCACAATAAGATGAGCATGGAAGAATCCCCCATGACATATTCTTAGGACTTTATTCAAAAGACAAAGTTTAATGAGAGCAGGGAGTAGGAACAAGGAAAAACTGTTACAGAGTAATAAGATGTCTTGATTTGTCTCTGAGAGTTAGAGGAAAAAGTTGCCTACTACAAAAATCGGTATTCACTAATTAACTCCGAAAATGCAAAATTCTTTCACTATTTGTTTGATGGCTTCCCTTTTTAAAAATGGTACTAATCCAACAGAAAGAAACTTACATAATACTATTAGATTAGCCTGAGAAAGAAACTGCAACTCAACTCTACAACCATTTATTTTCCCCTAGTAAAGCATAACTGGACATTTCTGTTTTTTCTTAGAGATATGCAGCAATGAAGGCCAACTAAGCAGTTGATGTCCACTCCCGGCTGCCTCTCAAGTGTTAGTCAGCTCCATCAGTCACCAGTGCCACCCACCTACTACTGCCTGTCATAAAGGGCATCTGAGCCACTTCCGCTAATAAGGCTAACTCTTACAAAACTCTCCAACAAGAGCCTTTCCAAAGGAAAAAAAGAATTCTCCACAAACTGAAGGGTTATAGCTACATTAAGTCCCTTTACACCTCTCCAATCAACCAAAGCAACATTTTCTGTTACGCTCCAATGTCAGATTGGAGTCAACCTCTTTCCCCTTCTTCTCTCCCCCTGTATGGTCTTACAAATGACAATAAACTTCATTAGGCACTTGAGAGACTCTCTTGCATGCATAATACTTACAGCTGAGAGTCACAATCACAAAGCACTTACACTTACCCCATTCAGGATATAAACTATTACCAGAATTAGTGGGGTGGGGAAAACAACGGTTAATAGGTTAATAGAGCACTTCAAGCAGATGTGACTAGGAAGCTGTACTGTTTCATGTCTACCAAGCTCAAAAGACAGTCCGTTTCATGGATCAGCATCTTTAGTGCTAGCTGCCAGCATTAAGCCTGCAAGAAAAAAATATTAATTCATTATGGCAATTAGAGACAGCAGGATACTCTAAAACAAGGTACCTTGCCAGACAGAATTTCTCCAAATAGGCATGCACACCTTTTCCTTGAAGAGGGCATATTAGGGAACATAACATAATCCCCAAATCACACTTTTAATTTTGCAACCAACCAAAAAGTACAGGCAGGTAGGGAGTGAATACAGGACTGACTGATAAGCTCACATGTTCATTTATGCTTTGAAAGTCACGGTGCTTGCAGCTTTTGTACTGCTTCCTTTGACCTGCAATGTTTAATTCCCTAGCACAGATGCTGGGAGAACGCCGAAAGTATTGCTTAGCTGCAAGCCCTCCAAGCACTATCTTTCAAAAGAAATGCCAAACAACGTGAAGACGAGAACAATGCATGACAGCTTACATGAACAATACATGGATTGTGGACGGATGAGGACGGTTTTTTCTGTGTGTTTGGTAGTTTTTTGTTTGGGCTTGTATTTTTGTTGGGATTTGTTTGTTTGGGATTTGTTCACCTGCTTTTTTTTATTTTTCATTTTTTATTCCTTAAACAGCTGTAATAAAACAGTTTTTAATGTAAGTAACATTCTTACGTGCCGACACAGATACACATCTCTCAGTCGACAGTAGAGCTGACTGTTTTGTGCACATGATGGAGAAATGCATTTTCACAGCGAGTCTAAGTGGCATCATTCAAAAGTACTTGACTGCTCTTGTAACGTGAAGAAACAGCACCTAATTACTTGGCAGGAGAAAGAGCTGCAAGTACCTGAAGTCTATCAATTACCATGCAGTTTCAGCTGCACAGAAATACTTGTAACAGGAAACAGCATTGGCCATAGGACAACAGCAGTAGTAACTGGGCAGGGACTAAAAAAGCAGTACTAAAGAAAAGTGGCAAAAGAGGAGTTAACTATCATAACAGCATTTAATATAAAGAGAAAATACTCCTCAAATGCTGTATAACTGACTAAGCAGAAGAATAAACCACATGGTATCTGATGATGCACCAGAGATTATTGTTGGGACTGGTCTTTTCCTACTACTAACATAGGAAAACAAATACAAGAATTTAATTGAACTTGCCCACGAAACTATAAATAAGCACAGAGGCAGAGGAGTAAGACATTAATGCAATTGTGTAGTAGACTTCCAACGTTCCAACATGTATGGAGTTACAATAAAGTTGTCATTTATATCCTCATTTATATCCATCAGGAAAATTCAGGCTGGCACTTTCCTTAGAAATATTTTAGAAAAAGAGCACAGAAAAGGGCTGAAAAAAAAAAGAGAGAGATAGATGTGGAACATTTTTAGTGCATTCTACTTACATTTTGAAAGTAAGACTGAGCACACTAGTACATCTTCCCATGGCCCTTTCCCAGCACCTCATCTAAAGGGGCTGATCTGCTTGGGATTTTCTCATTCTATTCAGAGAACTAAGACAAACTTTCACCAACATAGTTAATGACAAACAAGCTGAACTGTTGGAGCATGTGTGGAGGCACACACCTGTGCATACATTTGCTGAACCGAAAAGCACTTATTAACTTAGTACAGTGCTTCATGCAGAAATAATGCAAAGTGTATTCTACATTTCAGCAATTTGACAGTAAGCTTCAATTGCAGATGATTGAGGAGTTGTTCACATTTAGTTCAGAAAAAAAATGTAATCCCCTCATGATTAGGCTTAATTTTGTGATGCAGAACAAAGGACGAGTGGGGAAAAAATCCAGCTCTTTCCCTCATGTTTACATGCAATGCATGGCAATGCTTTCACCCACTCTAAGTACATACAAATATGCCAGTATCTATCTATACATCATGACAAGAACACTGTAAAAACAGGACACAAAAAAGCATGTACTTGTGAGACAGTCAAAGCTTACCAAGGCCTTTCATCACTGTTTAATAACATTAAACAAAGTTTACCTAGGTCTTTAAATAAAGAGATAACACCTACACACTCAAATTGGCAGGTGACAACTCAGTAGTATATCAGAAATTTCAGAGTTCTTCAAAAGCCACCTGCCCCGAAGCAAACACTTGGCAAGAAACATTCAATCTTAATGCCTCTGCACCATCTTTAAGTAGCCTCTGAAGTTGCCCAAGTTGTACGTTTCTATGTACTAAACTCAGCTTAACATCTTTATTAGTTTTTCATCATTTTAAGGGAAAGGAAAATCTCCTATGACTCAGTGTCCCTCAGTGTAGATAACTGTAAAATGAATTTCAGTTTTATTTTCCCACGCTGTCTTCAAATTTCTTCTGGCATCAAAAAGAACCTGTCTAATTTTCTTTTTTTCATAACCAGTAAGGGAGGCAGTGAAAAAAATAAATATACAAAATCATTACAATATGACTAAGGCACAACACAGAACAAGCTCACACAAAACTTTATGTAAATGTGCAAGACTTAATACTCTTGTTCATTTTAAAAGATTTAAGCAGTCTTCACATTATTTCTCTGGGACTGATATGATGAAATCAGGTTAGGAAGCACTTGAGGATTCCTGGAAATAGCTCCCCTCTGTTACATGTAATACCGTATCTGCTTTCCAGTGAAGACCTTTGAATAAAATGTTTTATTACTTTAAACATCCAGCTGGAACCATCTCATGAGTTTATTACACCTGCTGATTAGAAATAATAGCAAAGGCAACAAAACTGGTAGGTCCAAGATTTAAGAGAGATTGGAGGATGGCATCTCCTACTGCCTTCCACCCTAATCATGAACTGATATTCTGGTTGCAGCACATCTGATAAACAAGGCTTGCTGTCACTAGGTGGCCTGCTGTAATGGAATCATGCGACACCGTACAAGGTGCACCACTCATTCTGCTTTATTGCTAGTAGTCCTTCTTGGTCAAAGTTTTGCAATGCAAATTAAATCTACCTGTTTGCCTTTTGCCTTTTTGGAAACACTAGTTTTTGAACAAGCTGCATGATTTCAGAGGCTCATATCTCTGCTGTTTACCACCTTCAGCCCTCTTCATCGCATTCAATGTGTTCCTTTAATGTAATTGACAGGCTTCCTACTTGATATTTTCACAACTGTCAGCCCACTGTTATTTATCTTTCTTGCTAAGGCCTCCTAATTACAGATTTTTATGATCTCTACCTTTGCCTCCCAACTCAGCACCCTTGAGTCCACCTCTCCTCTATCTCACTAAATCTAAAAATTTAAGCCATGGTGTCCATCCCTGGAAAACTTGCAAATTCTTCCTCATTCCTTACAACTCTGCTCCCTTCTTTATTGTTTTTCCCTGTGCTTATACATTCACCCAACTCCAGTGGCCTCGACAGGTGCTCAGGTCTCTGCTTGAGGCAGAATTAAAGAAATTAATCAGTACTCCCTATAAAACCTCACCTTGGGAAGACACTGTTCTCTCCAGATAATCTTCTTGCTGCATATACTATGTCCTGAGCACAACTGGTTTCCTTCTTACTTGCTCATCTTACCTTAACAAGACAAAGGATGTCAGAGACATACCTGGGAAAAAAAAACAGCCCACAAACCCTTAGAATTACGCCTCCTTTCTGGATTAAACAGAGTGCTGTACCCTAAATGTGAAATTCCCAGCACTTTTAACACTCAGTAGAAATCATTATGTAGAGAGAAACAATTAGTTAGAACCTATAAAGTTCTCAAATAGGGATATATGAAAAGGGTGGACACATAGCATGTTCAGGTTAAAACATGCAGTCTTAATTTTCTTTACAGTAACCTAAATAAAGGAATAAATACTAAATTAAGTTAGTAATTTAAAGGTTCTGCATACCTCATATTAGAAAATACAAATGTAATACTTTCCAAGTTACTTAACATCTTTTATTTATATAGCTAAATAACATTTATAACAAGTGTTTTAGGAATATATGAAAAGCAAAAACATATTTGCACAAACTCTAAATTTAAATTAACAGCTAAGTGGCAGATGGTACATCATGTGGTTACCTATCAGCACTGGCAAAAGGATTAATCTACAAATCCTGCTGCATAGCCAGCATCAAGATATAAAGTATGTGCCTCCCTTCCCCCGTATCCCCTGTATTCTCCCCTCTTTTCCATCTCATATGCATTAAAAAAAAAACAAACCAAAAACCAAAACCCCAACCCTGTTCCTTAGGCAATGGTATTTCAGTAGAAAGTTTTGGACGCTTACCTGTCCATTTACTGCTGGGCCCAGGCCAGTCCATTTTTCAGTATTGCTGTATTTAAAGTGCAAACATTTGCAGTTCCTTTATTTGCCAAGAAGTTTCACATACAGGAATTCTGTACCAAGTTTCACATTTCTTTTCTAATCCCCTATTCTTCCAAAAATGTAAACATAATCTCTATTGGGTTGCTTTAGTTCTTTTATCTCTTTGCTCTCCCACTCCCAATTACTCTAAGTATTGGTATAAACAATCTCACCCTAATAAACTAAAGGAACAACTACCTGAAAACACAGCAGATTTATTTTTATTTTGCCTTACTGCATATAGATCTAATTTACCACGTTCAAACACTTTTATTTTATTAAGTTATTCCAAAGACAGAAAGAGATGGGTCATTTGTATGCTCTCCAAGATGAGTGCAGAATACAGATTCAGTATCTGGGAGGAGGGAGATGACAGTGCAAATTTGCTGTGTTTTGTTTGGTAGTGTTTTTTTTGTGTGGTGGTGTTGTTTTTTAAATTTTAACCTGTTTCTACCCAAAACGCAGTAACTGCCTAATATGGCACATAACTCACCAGTCCCCCTCCTTTCAGAGCCCATCACCTAGCAACTCAATCTATGCTGAATGGAAGATTGCTGCTCTTTGTTATTTTGATACTGTTTTTTTTGAACGTGGAAGTATTTCAGTTTAGGACTTTATGCTACAAGAATCACAGCATACTTGTGAAAGTAACAGATAAAAAACACTGGTGTCAAAAATAGCCACTTTACTCCCTTCATTAAAAATGCAGTGGTCTCTTCCTTTAGTAGAATTTGAAAGTGCTGTTGTGCAGCACGAAATACAGTAAATTTAGAGGACAGTTTCTGAATGGGCATAGCATTTTATTTGCATGACTGCTTCTTGTGTAACAAGAATGGTTTCCAGTCAGACTTCCAGAGCAAATTTGAGAAGACAAGAAAACATCAAGTCTTTGGAGGAGTGATTGGCTAACTTTTTCAGAATCCAAAAATGAGAAATAACAGTAGATCACTGGAAATTAAAATTGTATCAAATTAACAAAATAAATAGGTGTATTATCATTTTATTCATCTATCCTTAATTATCCAAAATAAAATAGTAACACCACTACCACACTTTGAGATTCCATCCATTTGTGTTCCAGATTCTTAATGGTATTGGCTTCCTCTCAAACCCATATAATTTTCTATGCCTAGTTTTTAATATGCTTTCCACCTATAAACACTTACTTTGACCCATCATGAAAAAGCCAGCAATATGCATTTACTTAAGAAAAGATCATTAAAAGACACTTTTTTTTTTTTTTGGTGTTAGTGCTGCTACACAGAGAACAGCACAAACATTTTTTTCTATATTTTCAGGCAGTTGAGTTGATCTTTCTTTGCAGCAAATTTATCCATTGAGATACCTAGAGATGTCATCATGTTTTAGCTTTATATCTTATATAAAACCATTGTCAAAAAAGCATGTTTTTCCAAACACTCTAAATCTGTATTTTACTCAATGTAGGTAGAAAAACTGATGTAGCTTAATAAAAATTAGGGAAGCCATAGTGATCCAGATTTAAGCTTACTGGAACAAAAGTATCTCTGGAGACAGCAGCACCCTGCAACATCCAGAAATTAGCTGAATCCCATGATCTGGGACTCAGATTTTCAAACATCTAATATCAACACAACCCACTTAAGGGTCAGGTTCCTTGCATGGCATAGTGTCTTATTTCCACTCTGTGTTGCACCTGGGATGAAAGATTCATCTCTTGCATAGCTCCTGAGCTTAAATTTGCTAGAGAACGCAACTTGCTTTTGCAGAGCAGGACTGGGGCTATGTTATAAGGCAGCATGTGCACAGGCAGTTGTCCGTCCTAAACAGCTGTCTCTTGGTGATCTTCTGTGGGCATGGAACGCCTCCTGTATTTCATCTGCACTTCTGCAGGTGGATGCTGTGCACAAAAACTTTCTTCTGTAAGCTTTTGCACCTAACACCACCTTGATTTCTTACTCCAACAGTCAGTGTTTTGAAATAGGCCAAAGTTCATGTGCCTACTTTGATGACCTTTATGAAAGCTATGAAAACCATTATGTTGAAGGAAAGGTCAGAGACTGTTATAAGCACTAGATACACTTTCATTAATACAAGTAGTCTGCTCAGTGAATACCAACAGTGAGAATAAATACAACTGAGGAAAAAAAAAAGTTGCAAGCCTGTATCATCATTATTAAAGGGATTTGTTTCCTAAAATTAATCCGTGCTCAGAGACAGCAAGCAAGCCTTTTTTTCCTAAGTCTGGTTTTGATTAACAGGATGCCAGATTTGTCATTCAAAACAGTTGTTTATTTATAATCACTGACTTACGGGGGGGAAATTTCACTTTCTACAATAATTTATCCAGTCTGCAGAAGACTCACACCTCAATTCCAGCTTTCAGTGCTGCATCTCTTTCTACTTGGATGAGAAGCTAGACATCCAAACAGAAATGCAGTCACATGGACGTCAGTGTAACAGTCTCTGCAAGCTGCAGTTTAAATTGTTTCTTCCCTTGTCGCACTGGCTAAGGGCAAAGACAGAAACATTTTAGGAACTACTATCTGGGGGCATTTCTGCAGATTCTGTACTGCAAAATTGGAAACGGTCACATAACCTGCTTTTGCCCTCTCCCATCCTCCTGCTTTATGTATTACGGATATGCAATATTACACCAGAGATAAGGCAACTGGAATGACTTGGAAGCAGTTAGGGGATGAAACATGTCTCAACAAGGCTCCAAAATAAAGCAACTTATTCTGAATTTGCAAATGACTTTGTGAACAGAGCTTTAATGAGAGTTAAACTCCTGTTAGAGCTGGCAGATGAGATGGTAGTAACCCTACGGAGAGCAGTATGCAAGTCCTCAGTCATGTCCTACTCCACGGAGTTACAAATGAAGAAGGGGATTTGTGCTTCTTCCTCATTGTTACCACCAGCAGCATGCTCCCTAGATTCAGTTCCTCATCCTGTCTCTAGCCAGGACCTTGTCACATCTCAAATAAGAAAGACACAAAACCAAGTCACCCATTGGCATTTCAGTATTTCCAATACACCTTTTCTCAGCATATCACTTCCGCCTCCATTCCTCAAGTAGTATTTTACTGTATCTCCTTTGCTGTCATGACTTCCTCAAAAATAACAAGAGAAATTCACTTCCTAAAAGTGCTGACCCTTTATGTAAGAGATTTCAGAGGCTCTTAGGAGTACTCTTGGCGTGCTGAAAGGATGAAAAGGGCTTTCAGTTAACTTTAACTCTACATCAAAGCTCGCTGACAAGTTCTGGCCATGTATTTCTGTATTACATGCTATTCTCAGTTTAAAAAACAAACAAACAAACCACACACACACACAAAACACAAAAAAGAAGAAAAAACCCCTATCAAACCAAAGGAAAAAAAAACCTAACAAAAAAAAAAAAACAACAACAACACCCAAACAAAACAAAAAACCCACAAAGCCAAAACCATCTCCCCCAGCAATAAACAAAAGCCACACATGCACACAAACCAGAAGTTGCTGGCAACTGACAGCCTGCCTCATGGAATATGATCTAGTTACTGCATATTTTTGCACAAGGCAAATAATTGACACACAGTTCTGAAGTATTTCACTTCAGCAGCCACAATCTACAAGGATCTTTGATTTCACAGATACAGACTTTTCAAGTAAAGACTTCAAATACCAAACAGCAGTAGCTCCTCAAATTTTTGCCTGAAAAAATACACCTTCCTGACAAAGGTGTATTCCCCAAGGAAAGAGGTAGACTCCAGCTCCAGTAGTGCAAGCAAAACTGTAACTAACTTCTGCTGCATTTTTTTTTAAAATCACAGTTCACAGAGGCATTTTACTTTGACCTCAAAAATACAAATTCCATTTACACATTTCCCTTCTTTTTCTGTCATAAAGTAGCATTCATCTCAATGAGCTGCATCTACTTGCAACATTATCTGGAACAAGGTTTCTTTTAGCAGGGACAGCACAAATCTCTAATGAAAAACGTCAGGTCAGATGACCGTGTGCCTCCCAACATCTTTCTGCATACACTCCCTGTGCCAGTGAAACGGTTAGCAGCCTGACTTTCCTGCTGCCACCTTTTCAGTTCAATACAAACTGTCTCAAGGAGGCCAGCACAATGTGCTCCCCTTCAGTATCAGGCTTAATTTTATTCTTTTTCTTGTTAAAAGTATCAGACAAACAGCTGTTATGGGGGAGTTTCTCTCAGCTCTTTATACACCAGAAAAAACATCAATGAGGAACCACAAGAGAGCAAGAGATCAGCATTGTTGTGCATTTGCCACAACCGACCTTGCAGAACAGTTTGACAAAGAAAAACAAATTTTAATTGTCCTTTTTCATTCTAGGGAAAAGAGGTCTTTTAAAAAAGACATACTGTAATTGGCAAGAAAACCTGTGCTGCCAGAGGCAGAGTCTAGCAAGCAGCATTTCCTTGTTTCATCTCCTCTCAAGGTCTCATACCCAGCCAGAGAAGCCAGCAATGGCTGCTCCTTATGTCAACACTTGAACATGGCTCAGTGATGCCAAGGTGGACTGCCCAATACTTCATAGGATGGTTCCCTCTCTATTCCTGGTAACTCAGTAATCCATCTCAAGGCCACTGCCCTTGTCCGCCTCATGCATGGAGGCAAAGTGCCTCACAATGTAAGAGGAAGGAAAATGTGCTGTTGTGCAAACAGCATTCTGGACACACTCCTTTTAGGAAAGATTTTGTTCTGACAACATCTATGGTATATCCATTGTGACCAGATGTGAAAAACCGTATGTGGCACACTTCTTGGCAGTCACAAAAATATTAACAGAAGCCACTCGTGGTCTTGATAGCCTGCCCAGTGGCAGCAGCTGAGTGTGCATCTGCTTGAGGAACAGTCATGTGCTAAAGTACCCCTTCCCTCACAGGTCAGGTTTCTCCATATTCAGATTGAGGGCTGCTTTGGCCTTCCAGCTTTGTCACAGCTGAATAACAAACAATGTGCTGGAAGGCATGGGAAGAGAGGTGCAGTGGAAAATGAAAAAGGATTGCCAGAAGGGGAAAGCACTACATTACCAAATAAAGACAGCTCCCTTCTCCTAGAGACAGCAGTGAATTTTCTCTAGCAATTAATGACTCTGCACAGGTGTTACTGCAAGTGTAACCACAACCCTGCCTAGCTGTCAGAAACATCACTGAAGTGACAGTGTGTTGGTGGTGACATAGAAAGAGAGCACAGCTCAGCTGAGGTATAACACAGTAACTGCTGTGGGCTTGGCAGTCAAAAGCCAGCTTGTAGGTTTGACATGGAAATCTGTCAACTGGAACAGGAAATCCCCAAACAGCTTCCCATTTGAAACTGTACAGTCACATCCAAAGAGTCATAAAAGCTTCTGAATTACTTTTCGCTATCTTGGCAACAGGAATAGACGTATGAGCGCTTTTGTAACATCCTTACTTAGGCTTAAATTCACTGCCATTCTCAATGCACTCCCTAGCTATAACCCAATATACTTATTGCTGTCTTTGAAGGCTTTCTCAAACCTGAAAGGAGGTTGTACAGAGGTAGGCACTGGTCTCTTCTCACAAGTAACTAATGATAGAACAAGAGGGAATAGGCTGAAGCTGTACCAGGGGAGGTTCAGGCTAGACATTAGCAAAAATTTTTTCACAGAAAGGGTTGTCAGGTACCGGAATGGGCTGCCTAGGAAGCTGTTTGAATTGCTGTTCCTGGACATGTTTGAAAGCCATATAGATCTGGTGCTTCGGGACATGTAATGACAGACTTGGTGGAGTGGGCGAAATGGCTGGACTTGATCTCATCTCGGAGGTCCTTTCCAGCCTGGATGATTCTATGACTCTATGGAAACAAACAAAACAAAAAAACCCAAACCAACCAAACAATAACCAACTTTCCGCATCACAGAAAGTTTATCTCAAGCTTTGTCCTAAAGAAGATTTGAATAAACAAGCTGAAATCCTTATAGGTATGTTTTCAGGCTTCCACTAGGTAGTGAACAAAGTAAGTAAAGTCATTGCTGCAAGCTGCTAAACAACAACTTTTGTCAGGGATGCAGATATAGACTATCTTCACACCTCTCAACTAAGGTTCCTCAAACATCCATATCCTTTTAAAAGACATAATGCCATAGCAATTGTATAGAAAAGTTATCATGCAGCTGTAAACAATCCTGCACAGAACCATTTCACCATGTTGCTAAAAGACAGTTTATCAGAGATGTGAACATAAGATGGAACTGGACAACAGAGTGGCTTGAAATAGCACCCACCTGAGAAATTATTGATTCTGTGAAATAACATGATCTCTGCTGAGTGGGCTGTAAACACAAGCACAGGGGTGTGGGAATTACAGTGAGCACAAAAAAAGCCCCACTGACCTCTTCTGAAGATGTTACAGAAACCCCACAACCACATGGAAAACAGACTAACAAGAAACAGGCACTCTTTCTGGCTTCACATGATTTTTCACACATAATGCTGCAACTCTTTTCCCTACCTGCCACATGGTTAGTAGAAGAATTTACCTTTATTCACCACCAGGGTATCACAAAATGGGCCAAAATTTGAACTCTAAAATTAAATCAGTGAAAGTAGTAGCTTTTTATGAATTATAAAGCTCTGCTCCAAAGTTAAAGCCTATGTAGTAGGCCACACATTAAACAAGTAAATCAGGAGAGAGAATACAAGTAGTTTAAAAAGGAGTGCTGTGAAGAACAACAGAGACTTGCTTATACAATTTATCATCAATTTATAGTTTTCTCTGCTCAGTCTTCACAAAATAGCATTTTTCCATAATTCAACTTAACCAATTTTCACATTAACATCATACTTTTACACATTTGCTGGGCTGGATGGCTAGCATCATAGCAATGCTACAGCATACAGCACTGCAGAAAGGGTCTCTAAAAAGTTCCTCTTCTAATTTGAAGTAAAACTGGTTTAAAAATATCTGTGTACACCCTATCTACCCTCCTGCATTCCCCAACTACTTGTTCCTGTTGTCACACTTCTTCAACCGACCTCACAAAATCAAATTCACTTCTAACCAATAATGCTGAATGATGATCCAGTTTAAAAGACAACTTAAACAAGCCATAGTGGAAAAGTGCTACCACATATCCTAGGATGAAACAGCAATCAGCTGAAATTCTTCAAGCCAACACTGCCCTACATCCTGTTGCTAGACTCAAAGTATTCCAAAAGAAGCAAGAGATTTTAGAAAAGCAGGCAGACTACAACATGAAGATACCAGAGATTGTTTCTACTTCATTTCCTTCCCTCAAAAAATACTCCCTTATAGTTTTCATTCATGACAGCAAATTCCTCACATAAGTCTTCTGTTTGGCTAGCCATATGCAATCACTAACATTAGTCAAAGAAGTCAGATGAAATAGATTTTAAATGTGGCATATGAGAGTTTTGGTGTGTTTGGGTTTTGTTTTGTTATTGTTTTGGTGTTTGTTTGGGGGTTTTTAGGAAGGATGTGTAGGTTATTCAGCATAATATTCTGAAATTTCAATTCCTTTAAGACGTTCCAGTATAAATAAAGATGAGACTATTTGTCATGAAGTATGATGTGACTAAGGTGAGATTTACTAGGACTAATGTGGTGTTCAGTGAAAAGCTTCAGTACTTTTCCACAGTGCTCAGCTTCTACCAGCTACAGAAAATTAATCACTGTCACGTTAGGAAACAAAATTGAAATACATTAGAGCTAGTTTAGTACATTTAAAATACTTCTCTGGAAAAATCAAATTTTATTTTTATATAGGGTAGTTACAGAGATGGATTACCTAAAATGAAATATAAACTCACTGTTTTGAATACACACAGAAAAAGCAAAACCAGTCAGAAAAGTTTCCCTGTAGATTATTTCCCCCCACATTACCAAGTTGAGAGGACAGAATTGAAAAAATTGCACTTTGCTACACTAACTTTCCAAAAATAACAACAAAACACCTATGGGAAGAAGGTGTTTAACACCAATCATTTTCAGAAGCTTTCACTGCTGGCAAGTCACATCCAAATTTCACAGATAACAAACAAAAAGGCCACCTTGCAACAGTTGTGGAGACCACTTTAAGTGAGCAGAATGATCAAAACTCAGAGTTGCCCACATAACCAAGAATTCAATAGAAAAGCATAATACAATAAAGACAGTCCTTTTACTATGTAGCCTTCTCGTGTCAGAGAAGTATTGGTGTGCAACTGGATGCTTGGGAATTTCAGGAGGAAGGTTTGTAGGGACAGCACTAAGGCTGGATGCAGGATCAAAGTTGATGTCTACAAAGCAAAAAAAAAAAACCCAACAAACCACCATGATTAATTCAACTGTTGTTTCATTATGAGCCAATAAAAAAGCCACTTTACAGGACCATCTCTAAAACAGTTCTTCATTCAAATTCAGAGTAACCTCCTCTAATCTAAAATGCAAGAGACTGCACATCAGTACATCTTGTGTCAGATGTACTTAATCTGGTCTGAATTTAACTAGCCTCGCTCTGTGCAACCTTAAAACATGGGGAAGCTACTGAAAACTTGGTGAGCAGAAGCATCCCAGGCAGCACCCAACACTTGCAGTTCCACTTCAGGTTTTTTGAGAGCAAGAGTCTGCCGCATCACACAAGGATACAGCCATTACATTTACCTATTGTAAAACTAGAGTAAACCTGCTCTCACTCCAGCATAAGGCTACGTAGTGCATCTGATAAATGAGCATTATTTACTGTCTCCATGCAGGAATCTGCCACCCAAATGCACACTTGCACATTTTGCAACAACCAACAGGATATTAACCATATCCATATGGCTCATCCCTTTTCCTAAAGGATATTTTAAATTCTTAGTTCAAGAAGCATTACATTATATTATCCAGCCTTTTTCAGCGTTCCAGCTCTAACTGTATGTGACAAGTCGTCTCCGTAAGATACCTCATTTTCTCTCTGTAAGTTGATCTTGAGAATGTATGGAAAACCACTAGCACACAAACACCATTAAAGGTTACTCAGCAGATATAGGAATGACATAGCTAAAAAGGCTTTTAAAAATTCATAATCACTGAGAATGAGGAAGAGAATTAGGTAAAGGGAGCAGAACCTTATTAAGCCATTTTATGCAGCTGACTAAACACAGGACCTCTCAAAACATGCCAGTTACAATACAACATATGTGTGGGGTAAAAGCAAAAAAAAAAACAAAAAAACCCAACACCCAAGCATAGAAAGCTAAATACCACACATCCTGTATGTCCCCATAAACAGACACACAGTCTTTTTCCTCTTCCTCTCCACCCTTGTTTGCAAGAATAAAATATGTGAGGGAGCTTACTCACATACTCTCCTTTGCCTTTATCTCTCATTAACTCCTAAGGACATACTACAGCAAGACTTAAGGGTGTATGGTCAAGGATCTTAGGCCATAAAACTACAGTATAAAATGAAGACCAATAAAATTGCATAAGAAGTTTAATATTAATTTGAAAAGATACTTTCAACAACACATAGTATGCAGTACATATTTGAAATAGCAGTCACCTTTCTCACACACTTTTTTTTTAAGAAGTTACAAAAGAAGTCAGAAAAATGGGATAACTAACACTGGAACAGAGAACAAAACAAACAAAAAACAATGTAGTTTGCATTCTAACTTTCAACTGAAGGCAGCAGCTAGAACTCTCCCACTCCACCTTTCTTTCTGCTCTCAAAGAAGCACAAGATGGCAGCATGAAGAATGCTATTAAGTGCTACAACAGACAAGCTTTCAATTCAGCAAGAGTCATATCATGATAGCCAAGTCTCTTACAGTGGCACAATCAGTCCTCCAGGCAAATATAAAAAAATAATAGCACAACAATAGCAAATCAAACAGGAGCTTTGAAACACAGATGGTTTTTCTTGCACCAGATTTTGTAGACCATTAACTTCAATAATCCTTTAAAACTTCAAACTTGATACTGATTGTTTTTATTATCAAGTAGATTTTCTGGTCAGCAGGATACTCTGTAGGCTAGATACACTCCTGTACCTCAACTTAAGTTTGAGACTTGTAGTATAGACAGACATATACAAGGAACTGAATAAATAATTTCCTTCTGCCTCATAAAAGAGCCAGTGTTCATTTATGTTAACATTATGCACAGCTTAAACCAGAAGTGTGATAAGACAGTTTTCAAAATGTAGCCCCAATGTTCATCACCAGAATGAACAACAGCAGGAAATGCAAGTTTCAACAGATGGAGGGCTTGCTCTGTAGTAGCCTACAGCCTCAGTTTTTTAGAGGTAGCCCTGATGAGCTAGACAAAAAATACCACCATTACTGAACAGAAGGCTGAAGGTTTGCAGTGGGGTGCAGGTAAGGAAGGCACTATGGGTTCCACAGGTGTGATCACACAGCTCACGGTCAGTCACACTCTCTCTCCCATTTGCTTGCTGCTGTGCTTTGAAGGTTTTCAGAAGAAGAGGGTAAGAGCTATTGTTGCATCTCCTGTTTAAGTTTGTCTTTGGTCCTTTATTATTTCTGTTTCCAGATCATCATAGCATTTAAAACTTGGGGCATGACGGTATGTAAAGAGCAATATGCAGGAACACATGCCCAGGTATTCTTTGTTTGGGGAAGATTCATGATTCAGGTAGCCACAGATTCAAGAGTTTCCGTGTCTCTTTGAAATGCAACGCAGCATGAGGAAGTGTTTTCACTAAGAAAAGGTGGCACTGACAATGGTATTTCAGACACTACAGGAAAGGACAGATCCTGCAGCTGCTACATCCTCCACAGACGGTGCCAGCACACAGCTCTCCCTCCCATCAGTGTAGTCTTCTTTGAAAGGAGCACATGACTTCAAGGAAGTTAGACCACAGGGTTAGCAGACAATATATGGTATTTCTCCATGATCATACTCTGCTAGGCAATTAGGTCAAACCATGCTCTTGAAAATTAGTTTAGCACAGCGAAGGTCAAGGAATGAAAGCAGGCATGGGAGGAGATGAGGCAGAAAAGGAGTACAAAACTTTATCTCTCAAGCACATACAAAACCCTTGTCAAAAAGTGAAGTTGCATTGTTGCTAAACTTTACAGTGTACAAGGGAATGTTCTTGGCACCAAAATCTGGCATGTATGTACAAACAGAAAAACGGTTGTTCCAAGTTACAAGCTGTACACAGAAACAGAAAGGAACTACTTTTTATCCATGTGCTATCTTCATTCTAAAGTATACTTTTGTCAATGCATTGATGTGTGTAGCCAGGTAAATAAGGGTATTTTTGTTGCTGTTAACCAGAATGAAGAGATATGACATGCTTTTATGGAGTTTTCTAATTTTTTTAAGTCTCTTGCATCACCAAGAATTCTGGTGTCAGATTTTTTCTTCTATTCACATTTTTTTTAATGCATTTTGAATTAATAAAATACTGGCAGCAGATGTTCAGAAGAGAAGGCAGACTGAAAAGCCTGGAAGCATTAACGAAGGTTTGACAGTTCTGTCCTGGAAACATGCAAGTTACTGCAGATACAAAACAAAGACACACTAACAACTTTACAGATTGCTAGATGAAGCTCACTGAAATATTTAAGTCTGCAAGCAGCTAAATAAAGACTAAATTCTTTTTCCTGCTTTTTATAGTACTTTGAAGGGTTAGAATAGGTGGGTAAGAGGCAAACACCAGACAGGCAGGGACAAAATCTTCCCTGCTACCTGTATGTATATAAACAAATCAGCTCTGTCTTCAGTTTCATATTATCTAT
Organism: Indicator indicator; assembly: GCF_027791375.1. Classification (NCBI taxonomy): domain Eukaryota; kingdom Metazoa; phylum Chordata; class Aves; order Piciformes; family Indicatoridae; genus Indicator; species Indicator indicator. The sequence continues at coordinate 54,555,001 of NC_072053.1, read as the reverse complement.
GCAATTGTACAGTCTGGCTAGCACCAGATGCATATGCTTGTCACTGTGCCAGTAAATGAGACAAGAAATACAAGTTATCAACATCACTGAAACTTTTTATACAAGAGGCTGAGAAATGACCAGACACACGTGGCTTAAGCAGAAACAGCAATTATATTACCAGGAAAATCAAAACAAAATAAACCAAACCCAAACCCCAGAAAATTCACGCTGTTGGTTATTCGTTTATAAGCAAAAGTATAATTACTTGCTGTCTTTAGGAGCTGTACAGAACTTCTCATTGATCGAAAACAGAAAAATTTTCATGGCTCCTTGTTGAGAAAACTTCACATACAATTACTTTTCACTTTTAAATTTCATCTAATACAGTTTGGCATAGAATGGTCTAAGTACACAGATACTATACATACAGTTTGAAAATTTTAGTTTTTAAACAGCCTTCTCCATGGTATGTACAATCCCTTTGTTTTTTAAATTAATATGAAATTAAAGCATACTGCAAAGCTCAAGAGCTCTTGGTTTTCCCACCATACGGAAAATGGCAGCTCTAAATCATACCTTTATATTTTCACTTTCTCTCTCATTTGTACTCTACAGTTCACAAAACAAAAGCATAGTGCTGACTGTCTGAATCTCACTATTCTGTGGTTCTCTCACTGAAGTCACTGATCTTTGACATGTACATTCATAACACTAACAAAAGGCAGAAAAGTACTGACCTGTTGTAGTGGACTTTGAAGCTGGTTCTTTGTAAATATGCAGTATGGGGGAAAAAAAAACCCACTCAATGTGGTGTGGGTTATATCACACGAAGAGCATAAGATGTACACAACTAGTAGGAAAGTGAACTGAGTCTAAACATGCATGTACCAATCTTGTAAAATTTGGAGATGACAAAAATAACAACAAAGAAGTGAAAACATGAGAAGGCCTTATTCCTCAAGTCCCTTAACATAAAAGTGATTATCAAAGTACAGAATGTAAAGAACTAGATGTTATCTTATTTGCTCAAGCCAGTACTCAAGAAAATGTTCTGGACAGAAATCTATTCACAGACATGGTGGTTTAAAATACCAGTGTTAAGACTGTTCTGAGATGCAGTGGCATGTAATGTCAGTGGTTGGGGCTGGGCACTAAATGAGTAACAGATGCTCCCTATTAATCCCTCTCCCTTCCCAAAGTGAGACAGACTTACTGACTGGAAAAACAAAATCAGAACTGCTTTAACGAAAAATATCAATAAAATAAAAGATACTAAAAACTCAATATTGAACCAAACCACCCTGATGGCAATTACATCATCGTCACCACTGACGCTACAGGCACACATACACTGGGGAACTGGACTCAGAGGCAGATAGGAACCAGATTCAGGGCCTGGATTCTAAAACTGTATTCAAGAATACCCAGAATAGGATCAAAGGCAGAGGACCAGACAGATTGCTTCTCAGACACCAGCCACTGAAGAAGAAAGGTTAAACCTCATGTGATCCTTTAGTTTTGCACAGCTGTAAAATTTCCAAGATGATTGGATGTCAGCCATTTCCTATTAATGATGCTTGGTTCATAGCTTCCTGAAACTCCTTTGGTCTGAATACATGCACATCTGCTACATCCTTTAAAAAAAAATCATCATATAATGCTAAAGCACTTACTCTTGTGAACAGTTCAAGTAATAATTACATGTGTGATGGAAAAGAAAAAAAAACAGAAAGAAGGTGGGATAATGCAAATAAATACACAGACTTTTAAGCAATTATTGCCATATATGGTATTCAAAACAAGCTTTCCACCTTAGAGGATCAATGCCTAAATACATACCCATATAAACAAAAAACATAATACACCATGTCACTGCTTAGAGTTCAAGTGTTAATGCTCCCATTCTTCATTAACACTGCATCTTCCCTTTCTGGACTTTTCATTAAATTTGCAAAACAGCTCAGCAATTAACATTAAATAGTAAGTTAGTCTTGTTAAATGTTAAAAGATGTACATGATGTACATCTGACTCAGAACTGAACATAAAAGCTCAGTCATCACTTGCTCAGAAATCGAGAGCCTGGGATGAGTATTAAAACATACGAGTAGAACAAACATTTAATTTTTGTGATGCTAGAGTGCTGTTCCTGCTATTTCATAAATAGCTTCTCATCTGCAGCAAAGGGTTCTGAAGTACGCCTGAAATGGGTGTTTGTCATTCGGCTTGGGGAGGATGAGTCTAGTGATAATGATCATCACATCTCAGTTATGCCATCCACTCACAGATTTGCAGATTGCATCAGGTTGGAAGGGACACTGAGAGGTCATCTTGCCCAACCCCCCTGCAGTGATCAGTCTGCCCCCAGGTCTGATCTTGAATGCCTCCAGGGATAGCGACTCAACCATACCCCTGGGCAACCTGTTCCATTATTTTACCACACTCTTTCACCACAAGAGCAGCTTTGCTTTACTTCACCTATTCAGAACCTCCCTGCTTTATAGCATATGACCCATGATCTTAATGAACAATAACAATGTGCCTCTAGGCACAGATTTTGACTCTGGAAGATGTGTATTGAATGGTCACTAATAAAAATACACAAATGCATGATATTCACAGCACAGCTGCACCTGTTAGATACATAAAACGATGCTAATGTATTAAAATGCTACTTTTTCAGTACATTTGAAACATCATTTAGTATGGTGATAGGGTATCAATCAGTCACCAAACAGTTGATAAAAATAAGGTAAAATCTAATCACTGAAAGCAGAAGTGAAAATAAACTGCAATACCCCAAATGGATTATGACTCAGCTTTCCCAAAAATTTATAGTTAAAGATGTGGAACGCATTTCACCACATTTGGTTTCTTCTCATCATGTACAAAAAAATTCACTATAAAATCCACATGTCTCTTACTAATCGGTCAGTACCAAAGCACAAGAACAGATACACAAGCTCATGCCTACACTTCAAAGAAGACAGAATTCATCTTTCATTTGGAAAAAAATTCTGGGTTTTCTCCTCCAATCATTAATTTGTTGTTAGCTAAATAACTAAGAAACTCCTCAAACAATACA